>NC_053028.1:165867225-166038111 GCF_003073215.2 Triticum urartu | reverse complement strand
CTTTTTACCTTGTCCAAGACGTACACAGCTGGTGCCATATCCCGTGGTTTACCTTCATCTTGCACCTACAAATCCTTTCTGGTACCCAGGTGTGTCAAACCAATCCTAGATTTTAAGGTATCTTTCGTCTTTCCTTCAATATTAAGACGTGTGCCGATAATGCTGTCACATATATTTTTCTCGATGTGCATCACATCAAGATTATGCTGCAGATCCAAATCTTTCCAATACTCCAAGTCCCACAAAGTGGACCTGCGGGTAAACAATAATCTCTCTTCTACCCTTCCACGCTTCCTTTTCCCGCTACCATTACCAGGATGGTTTCCTGGTGTAATATGCCTGACCTTCTCTAATTCCACTTGTAACTCATCGGCCGTGAGCCTCTTTGGTGCATCACGGTTTTCATGCTTTGCATTGAACACATGCTTCGGTATTTTCTAGGATGCGGCTTGTCCTTGGCAAGGAAACGGCGGTGTCCAATGTAACAGATCTTGCTAAGTATTGCGTATGACAGCGGATTCCTGTCACATCGAACACATGCATTGTAACCATGTGTCGTTCGCCCTGACATAGTGCCCAAAGCCGGATAATCATGGTTGCACCAAATTATAATAGCACACAAAAAGAAATCAGCTGGTGGGTTGCTATATAGGTCTCGGGTGAGAACACCCTTCCATTGTTGTTGAAGTTCCTCCACAAGAGGCTCCATGAACAAATCAAAATCCTTTCCAGGACTTTTTGGACCTGGGATGAGCAAGGCCATCATGTAGTTTGATTCTTTGGCGCAGACAGTTGGAGGCATGTTGTAAGGGATAACAAGCACTGGCCACATGCTATATGTGGCACTCTGGTGGCCAAATGGGTTAAATCCATCTGAAGCTAAGCCAAGTCTAGTGTTTCTCGGGTCAGCAACAAACTCTTTGTGTTTATCATTGAAGCTTTTCCACTCACTACCATGAGATGGATGGCTCATTACATTCTGATCTCTATACTCCTGGTTCCTAGAATGCCACAATACATCCTCTCTTGTTTCAGCATCATGAAACAACCTCTGCAATCTTGGTGTAATTGGAAAATGTCTCAGAACATTATGAGGAATCCTCTTCACAACATCGCCATCTTTCCATCTTGATGATTTCCATTTTGGGCATTCACTTAAGTTGGCATAATCCTTCTGGAACAGAACACAATTATTCTTACAAACAAGGATCATATCATATCCAATTCCAACTGCACGAAGGAAATTCTTCATTTTATTGTAGGTGTGTGGCAGCTCAGACGCATCTGGGAAAGATTTGCGGAAAGCAGCCAACATCGCGTTGAATGATTTGTTGGTCATCCGCTCAGATGTCTTTACCTGAAGAAAGGTGACCATAGCTGAGAATACCGACAGCTTATTTCCTGGGGTGACAGCAACGTTGCATTGTTCCAACATGCGGGCCCACAGTTTCTCTTCTGCAGGTGAAAGTTCACGGAATGCACGAGCATTTCGTAGCATTGTTTCAATGTTGGTCAAACTCACTGGCTCCGCCACCACCACCTCCTCTCCTCTTCCACCTGAGCATCAGGCAGATCAAGATGGTGATATGATGCTTCCATGTAGTCAATAACATTGACGTTCACAGCTTCACCATGATGAACCGACCTAGTATATGTGACCGACATCCCATACAAGTGTAGATGATTTTGCATAGTTGACTGGGGTATTGTAACTGAATTCATACAACTGCTACACGGGCAGAGCACATCTGATTTCGGACCATCGTACTTAGCTCTGATAAAGTTCTTGAAGTTTTCAACCCCCTCGACATATGCAGCGGAGAATCTTCGAGCAGAAGTTATACAAGTCCTGTCCATCTGTTAGACATACAAATTAGTTCTTCTACTAGATATTACAGGAAAAATATATATGCTTTTTTATGAAGTCCAAAATAAATACCTAGGTCGATGTCTAAAGCTATGGCAAGATATTTGAACGAGCA
Organism: Triticum urartu; assembly: GCF_003073215.2. Lineage (NCBI taxonomy): Eukaryota > Viridiplantae > Streptophyta > Magnoliopsida > Poales > Poaceae > Triticum > Triticum urartu. The sequence continues at coordinate 166,036,129 of NC_053028.1, read as the reverse complement.
GATCTAAGTAACAAAATATATGTAAAGCTAATTCAGCAAACAGATTTGAGTGCCAAATTATGGCAGGCTGTTTCAGCAGTCAATGAGGCCGAGCACATAGACATCGAACTATCGAAGGCCATCTCAGCAACAAAGATCGAGTATAAAACGGTGTAGAGCTATTTCACCTAACAGATTGGCTACTAGACCATGGCAATCTACGTCACAATAAATATATGGCAGGATATTTTAGCAACTAATCGGCCTTGGCATGCCATCTCAGCTAAGCAGATTGAGTGCAGAACAGGGCAAGGAAGCTTCTTAAGTAGAGCATATTGACAGTAAACTACTTCAGCAAACAGTGAGATTAACAGCGTCTATCAGCTAACATTCAGCGCTACACCAACATGAACGGGGCCTCAGTCCAGAATGCGCGTACCGTGGGAGAAGCTGACTGCCGTGCATCTCCACACGAACGTCGCCAGCGGTGGCGGCGCTGACTGCCGTGTGCCTCCACAAGAACGTAGCCAGAGGTGGCGGCGCGGCTAGAGGACGACAGTCTATGAGAGCGTACTGTGGGAGCGAGAGGATCGCCGAACCGCGGCGCGGACGTATCGGCGCGGTGGGGAGGGTGGCTTTGGCGGAGCGAATGGAGTGGAGAGGGACAGGGGGAGGGGGTTTGGGGAATATTATTGGCTAGTTGGCTGAAGGGCGGTTGAATCAGATTTGGGGGAAATTTTTGGGTGGGGGGGGGGAGGATTTGCGCGCGGTGGGCGGGGGGGGGGGGGGGGGGGGGGGGGGGGGGGGGGAGTTTGGCGCATGGTCGGTTTCTCCAAGTGCAGTCCCACGTGTCAGTGAAGAGGCAAGCCGAAGCGCGTTCCATTTGCGTGAGCCGTGTGCAGGACCGAACGTGTGTGGGGTGCAATGCGAGCGCGACAGGAGTGCTGTGAGTGTACCGCCTTTTTTCCTTTTAAACTAGGTGCTTCGCCCCCTCTAAAAAAATTTGTTGCTTCACGCGATCCATCGATACTACTACTACTTGTAATCCGGTAATCCCGACTAAAACGGCGCGGCCGGGTCTTTTCCCGCGCAATATGCTGGGAGGTTGGCTTAGTTGGGTTTTTTAGGACGAGTAATGCTACACCTACGTAATCACAGTTACGTAATTAACGTAATGTGAAATGTGTGAGCTGTTGATTGTAGATTGGGGGGAGGGAGGGGCCCACCACCATGAAAATCAGGGGAGGAGAGATAGAGGCAATTTACGTTAACCCTTTCGTAGGTTCCCGTAGATGTAGAAAGATGTGAAATGCGTGAATGTGTAGTGGACGTAAAATTGGAGTGCCTAAGATAATTTGTGTATGTATAGACCCTATGTGTTTATTTGACTTCACATGTTAGATTTGTCTCGGTTCAATAAAAAGCAGAGTTGGTGATGATGGTGTGCCTGTCATCCTGCAATATAGGCCGTCCGATCTATATCTAACGGATTGGAAGGAAACTATGACAATTTACCCGCACTCCTCTCCACATTTGCAGATAAGGGTTTCCCTCGTTCATCCTTTTCTCCCACAAGATCTTGATCTTCCGTGCAACGCATGGGCATCTTGCTAGTACTCCTACAATATGTATATTATTGTGAAACTTCATATACACCGGCCGAGATTAATGCAAACACAGCAGATTTTTCGTTAAATTTCAAACTTTTATAGGACAGAAAAATAAAAGAAACCCGACCCTAAACCTATTCTACGGCGGCGACCGATGTCCTCCATCTGCGATCTCTATGTACGGGGGTGGGGTTCAAGACCCATGAAGTGAAGGTGCGGTCTCTGACGAGGAAGAGTAGAACACGGGATACGGACCGGCCAGTTGGCACACCATGACTTGCCGCCTCCCATGCCCTACTCATCCTCGGAGGAGTCCCCGACCTCGGCGGTACCGGACGTTGGACGACGGCAAGTAGGACACGTGGCTGACGGTGCTCCCGTCGTCGGCCGCCAGCATGGCCACCGCTTGTGCGGTCGCATCTGCGTCCGGCTACGCCGCTATTGCGTCGCGAGAGGCGACTTGAGCGAGGGCAGCGACCCCGAGCTTCATCCCCGAAGACAAGCTCTCCTGTAGAGCGTTCGCACATGCGGTCACACTACTAGGAAAAGGGCTATAGATAGGATTGATACTAATGGCGCACCATGGAAGCAGTGCGCCACTACTATATACTAATGACGCACCGGTTGGTGATGCGCCATTAGTGTGGAAGACACTAATGGCGCACCAGAAACAGGGTGCGCCACTAGTATTAAATTATTTTTTCCATTTTTCCATACATACTAATGGCGCATCAGGTCGAAGTGCACCATTACTAGTTCTAAGTAGTAATGGCGCACCAAGCAGACAATGCGCCATTACTGTAAAAAAAATTATTCTTTTTTTGCAAAACTACTAATGGCGCATCGTTTCACAGTGCGCCATTACTAGTTTAAACTAGTAATGGCGCACTATTACCCGGTGCGCCATTAGTATATATTTTTTTTTACTTTTTTGCAAAACTACTAATGGCGCACCACCTGCAGGTGCGCCATTAGTAACCAGGGTTACTAATGGCGCATTTGCTGGTGGTGCGCCATTAGTAACCTGGGACCCCAACAAGATATTTTGGACAGCCCCACACCTACCCACTCACTTTCCCCACTTCATTCCCTCCACCTCCTTCTCCAAGCTTTTAGCCATCTCCTCCTCCTCACCTCATTTCCACCATAGATTCATGAAAATTAAGTGGTGAAATTACCTTTTTTTGATAGGTAAGTAAGGGGAAAGCGATCTTCATGATGTAGATCTACTTTTTTTCTCCCTAGCTCGCTCCAACAACGTGCACATGCACTTTTTGTGGCCTAGCTAGATCTATGTATGTTTGTGGTTTTGCATGTGTTTGTGGTGTTGCATATATGTTTGTGTTTGAAGGTACCGGTATTTGAAATGCGATAGTTGCCAATATTTTGCCGGAAAGTTTTGATTCATTTCCGTTTCGGCGAGAATTTTGGCACTATGCATTCTTTTTGGTCCTATTTTTAGGGAAGGTCATGCCAAATTTTTTCTTGGTTCTAAAATATCGTTTTGCTCTACCCCGTAGGCGACCATGGTCCGCACGATGACTGAAGGCATCGTGAATAGGTTTTTGAGCTCCGCGAAGGCCGAGATGCTTCAAAAGAACGAGACGGAGATAAGATGTCCGTGTCGAAGATGCAAGCTGAAGAGCCTTATTGCGGACCCGGATTCCGGGCAGGTGCGGGACCACCTACTCTTGCGTGGTTTCATGGATGGCTATCGGTGGCAAGGTGATGAAGATGACTATGAAGTCGTCCATGGGGGCCGGGCAAGAAATGAGGAAGGGCAACAAGACAAGTACCACCGCGGCGAGGGCGGGCGAGAAGACGAAGAATCTCCAGGACATGATCACGACGGTGATGCTGTACACAGTCATCAAGTAGAAGATGTCGTACATGATGATGAGGAAGATCAAGACGAATGGCATGATCATGAAGATGAAGATGCCGGAGCAGACGACGATGGAGGCTGGGTGCAGGACCCTCATATTCAAGAGCTGCTTCTCAAGCAGACGGATAACGCAAGAGCTGCCGCCTGAGAGAAAGCCAAGCTGGATCAACTGGAGATAGACGCGGTTACTCCATTGTATGAAGGATGCAGGCCCGAGGATACCCGCCTGAAAGTAACGCTCATGGCTCTGGAGATGAAGGTAAAACACAAAATGACCGACGCATGCTTCGACGAGAACATGTCATTCTGGCACGAACGTCTTCCCAAGGGGAACAAGTGCCCGACCAGTTTCGAGGAGGCGAAGAAAATCGTGTGTCCTCTGGATTTACCGCACGTGAAATACCATGTGTGCATGAACAATTGTATCATTTATCGGGACGAGCACGCGGAGTCTACCATATGTCCGGTGTGCGGCGTCACTCGATACAAGAAGAGGAAGAAAGCTCCTCGAAAATCGGTGTGGTACTTTCCGATCACTCCTCGTCTGCAGCGGTATTTCGCGGACCCTAAGGTAGCAAAGCTCCTGCGTTGGCACGCGGATAGGGAGGAGAAGAAGCGGGAAGATGACGGAAATGATCCGGAGATAAATAAAAAAGACAAGATGCTGAGTCACCCTCAGGATGCGAGCCAGTGGCAAGCGTTGACCTTCGAATACCCAGAATTTGGGAAGGATCCAAGGAACATCGTGCTGGGCGCGAGCACCGATGGAGTCAATCCGTTTGGCAGCCAGAGAAGCACACATAGCACCTGGCCTGTGTTTGTGTGGATGTACAACCTTCCCCCTGGTTGTGCATGAAGAGGAAGTACATTCACATGAGTATGCTAATTGAAGGGCCGAAACAACTAGGGAACGACATCAATCTATATCTGGGGCTGCTGAAGGAGGAGCTAGACACGCTGTGGAAAACGCCAGCCAATACGTGGGACGCCGCGGAGAAAGAATATTTCCCTATGAGAGCCGCACTGCTCACTACGGTGCACGACTATCTCGGTTACGGATATCTCGCGGGGCAGGTAGTCCACGGATTTTCTGGATGCGTAAGGTGCATGGATGACACAACGTATCGCCAGCTAGATAGAGATCCCGGGTCTTCGAAAACCATGTTCATGGGACATCGAAGGTGGCTTCGCGACGATGACCCGTGGAGGAAACGCAAGGATCTGTTCGATGGTGAAACCGAACCCCGAAAACACCCGTGTACGAGGAGCGGCGAGGAAATAGACGAGCTGTTGAAAAATTGGAAAGACTGCCCACTACCGGGAAAGAAGCGAAAGGCGCCAGAGCCGCTGCTGAAGGTATGGAAAACGAGGTCTGTTTTTTGGGACTTGCCGTACTAGAAGATCCACCGTGTGCCTCACAGCCTTGATGTCATGCATATCACGAAGAACGTGTGCGAAAGTCTGCTTGGTACCCTGCTCAACATGCCAGAGAGGACCAAAGATGGGCCGAAAGCAAGGGTAGACTTGAAATCAATGGGCATCAGGGAGGAGCTTCATGCTAATGACGATGATGATGATGAGGCAAAGCAGGACACAGAAAGTCGTCGCAAAGGCAAAAAGGCCAAGAAGACCGGAAATGACTACCCACCCCCGTGCTTCACTCTAAGTCAGGAGGAGATCGAGCAGTTTTTCACCTGCCTCCTAGGAGTAAAACTTCCTTATGGTTACGCGGGGAAGATAAGCAGATACCTAGACCCAGTGAAGCAGAAGTTCAGCGGGATGAAGTCTCACGACTGTCACGTGCTGATGACGCAGATACTTCCAGTTGCAATCCGTGGGATCATAGACGCGCACGTCCGTGAAACGCTATTTGGCCTATGCAAATTTTTCGACGTCATCTCTCGGAAGTCGATTGGCGTGAGGCAACTCAGAAGGCTACAGGAAGAGTTCGTGGTGATACTATCCGAGCTTGAGATGTACTTCTCGCCCTCATTCTTCGACGTTATGGTGCATCTGCTGGTCCATATCGTGGAGGATATCATCCAACTCGGGCCGACGTTCCTGCACAGCATGATGCCATTCGAAAGGATGAATGGTGTCATCAAAGGATACGTTCGCAACATGTCACGTCCAGAGGGAAGTATAGCCAGGGGCTTTCTGATCGAAGAGTGCATCTCCTACTGCACGAACTATCTAGGCATCGAGAACCCCGTTGGTCTGCCCGTCAACAGGCACCTCGGCAGGCTCGCTGGATGGGGTCACCATGAGGGTCGCCGCGAAATGCATGTCGACTTCGAGGGTCGACTCGCCGACTTTGAAAGAGCGAACCTAGTCGCGCTACAACACATAGACGTGGTCGATCCTTGGGTGGTAGAGCACAAAACCTTTATTGAGAAGACGTACAATGACCGAGGCCAACAGAGGACGGACGGAGATATACTCAAAGAGCACAACTCATGTTTCATGCGTTGGTTTAAGCAGAAGCTTCTGTCGTACCCTTTACATGAAGATTCTTCCGTGGAAGAACAACTCATATTCGCCTTGTCACAGGGCGCCGAGCACAACCTGATGACCTATGAGGCGTACGATATCAACGGCTACACATTCTACACCGAGGACAAGGACATGAAGAGCGATGGTTATCAGAACTCTGGGGTAACGATGGAATCCTACACCGGTAACGACAAGGACAGATACTACGGAAGGATCGAGGACATATGGGAGCTGAGCTATGCTGGAGAGAAGGTCTCGATGTTCCGTGTCAGATGGGCTAAGAGCGTCCTAAAAGAAGACCGGTATTTCACCACCATGGGTATACCCGAAGCCAAATCCAAGACCGCGGGCGCAAACGTCACCGCGAAAAATGAGCCATGGGTACTGGCTTCCCAAGTGGACCAATGCTTCTTAATTACCGACCCGTCAAAGCCCAGTCGTGTTGTCGTGAGGAGAGGCAAAAGGAAGATCATCGGAATGGATGGAGTAGCCAATGAGCAAGACTTCGACAAGTACGGCGACCCGAAGATCGCACATGACGACGATGATGAAGTAGCAGCACACACCACAAGAAGAAGCAGGACCACCCTACCTAAAAGACATCCGTTCCACAGAAGAACTCCATTTGCGAAAAAGAAGGGCAAGAAGATTGTGAACAGATAGCTAGCTAAGATCGATTGTATTTAAATCATAGTCTTCATTTCTCGATTGTATTTCATGGGCACTTTTTGATATCATGAATATTTTAAAATTTCATGGGCACTTTTTGAATTCGTGAGGACACTTGATCTCGATCCCCCTCCATCTCGATCTCGATTCCCCCTCCATCTCGATCCCACCCGCACCCTCCCGCGCTAGCTCCACCGCCGCCGCCGACCCACCGCAACCCTCCCCCGCTCCACCGCCGCCGACGAGCACCCGGCCCCCTGCACCCTCCCCCGCTCCACCGCCGCCAACGGGCACCCCCCGCACCCTCCCCCGCTCCACCGCCGCCGCCGATGATATTTTCAAGTAACAAATTGGAACATATTTTTTAAAAAATTATTACCGTTTTTATAAAAAAATATTACTGTTATGATTTAAACAAGTTTGAACATATTTAAACACAAATAAATATCAAAAACAGCATTTTAAATGCATAAAAAAAATATTGGGGAGCCTGGGAATCGAACCTAGGACCTCCTGGTGTGTGTGCTATGTGCTGACCAGTCGGGCTAGTGGGTGGGTTCTATTGTAGATAGGGTTAGGCTGTAGATATGGTTAGTGGGCTAGATTAAAACAAAATTCTAATGTTGCACCGAGGGGAGGTGCGCCATTAGAATAGTCATACTTATGGCGCACGGCTGGGTGGTGCGCCATTAGAACCCTCCCCCTAGCTATCCTCCCTCTCCATCGCCAGATCCCCTTCGACCCTCTCTCCCTCGCCACCAGATCCACCCGTGCGCTGCCCCGACCCACGACGCCGCCGCCACGACCCTCACCGGACTCCACCCCCGCCGCCCCCGCGCCCCCTCGCCCCCACCCCCGCCTCCCCGACCCTCGGCGGACTCCTCCTCGCCGTCTGCGCCTTCTTCCACCTCCGGCCACCGTGGCCTCACCGTCTGTGGAGGTATCTGCTCGATGGACGCACTCCTCGATGGCGGTGCGAGCCTCCCCACGCGGCTGCTACTCATCGACGACGGTTAGTCTCTGTCCCTCCCTCCCTCTCTCCCCCGCTCATCCCCATGCCCCCATGGGGCGGCGACCTAGGGTTAGGAGCAGGAGCTCACCGCCGCCGCCCCCATCGTGCCGCCGCCGCTACTTCTTGCGGCCGCCTTTCCCGCGCGCTCGTGCGCGGACGCCGGGCCCCACGTGCTCGTGCGTTGCCGCCGCCGCCGTCACGCGGCTGCTGCTTCTTGTTGTCAGTTTGCTGCCATACCTTCAATTCCTGCCATGCTTATCTTCAATTAACCATAGGGTTCCTAAGGTTTCTCAGATAGAGGTATAAGTAATGGCCATTATAGATAGATGCGTGCAAATCACATGTTGTTAAGATTTCCATACATGTAGCTACCATTTGGTCATACAAATTGGTGCTCCTACATATTGTTTTTGGTCCTTATAAATTGTTCAGTAGTGTTCCTGGAGGATGACTAAGGAATTAGTGCTCTGTTATGATTTCTTGATAGAATTGTCGAACTACTGTCCTATGTATTAGTACTGATTATTTGGGTCCTTATCCTTGCTTCAAAGGATGCTGGTAGGTAAATCGGTGGCCTTATTAACAATGCTATGCCATTGTTAGCTGTATTAGTACTGATTATTTGGTTAGCTGTAGTAGGAGAGTGCCTGCTGATTAGTGTTTATTTGCTTTTTTGGCGCTTAATTGGTTATTTGTCTGAAGTAGTGTTAGTTCTGATCATGATTGTTGTGCTTATGGCTTCAGAAAATGATAAACTGTTTGAATCTGATAGGCAGGTGTCCTTTTAGATTTTGTTAGTAAATCTGTTTTATTCAATGGTTATTGACAGTAGATTATCATTCCTATTTTAGGAAGGTCTATTCCTGCAATATCATTGTTACCTTTTATTTGGACTACTACTGCTAGGACTTGCTCTAGATTTTAGGATTTCTTTTCTTTTAGGATTTATTTTCTTCTAGGACTAGGTTTTTATTATTTTTCTGTTGTGATTGTTTTTTGAGCTCTTTCTTTTTCATTTCCTACTATCCTTATGCTAATTATCTTAAATTGTTATGATGTGTGTAACAGGATTAGATCTTGGATTTGCTAGTGGACTTTGGGAGTTTCTTAGCCAGCTTGGTGACTCCATATTTTTCACTATTTCAGCAAGTCTTTTGTAAGCATTAAACTTTCAGCACTACATTTCTATCTTATGTGTACATCTGTTTGCTTCCAATTGCTATATATGTATTGTTGTTACTAAAAATGATGAAGCTCCTGTCAATTGCTATACATATATATGTGTATGATGATCCTCCTTTCCTGCAGTAGTATAACTAGGATATAAAGCACATTGAACTAACGATCTTGTATGGTGCCTAAACTACAATGATTTAGGAACATCAGATGACTCGAGGGTTGTAGTACATGGAATGCATTTGCAAATGCAGCCAAAACCTGATATATACCAAAAAAGATTGTTATATTCCTCCCTAGTACAATAAATAATAAACTAAAATAGTTCCTGGTACAAAAAGAATAAACTATACATAGTTAATTTCTTCTCTTCAGCATCTTTCTGAATGACCCTAATTGTCACTGACAATATCTGGACAGATTGAAAACAATTTAACTTCAGTACTTCAAGTAATTTGCATGAAAGATTTTTGAAGTCCCACTTCTGAATCCAGAATTTGATTAGTTCCATAAATTTGTATGACCACAGATTTAGAAAATTTTCAGAGATTTGTATGACCAAAGATACAGTTCAGATTTGATTAGTTCCATAAATTTGTATGACCAAATATATATTTCAGATTTGTATAGTTTCAGAGATTTGTATGACCAAAGATACAGTTCAGATTTGAATTGTTTCAAAAATTGGTATGACCAAAGATGCTATTGTATATAAATGGGCTGCTGTAGAACTGTTCTTCATCTTTACAGTGCTGTTGTATAGAAATATGCTGAATTTTCTGCTCTGATTGTTGCTCAAAGAAATTTAGCAAAATAATGGGGTCCTGGGAGACGCCGCTGCTGCTTGAGGCCCTTGAGAGGCCCTTCGTGTCGTGATGATTTTGCAGGTACCCCGAGAGGCCCTTGAGTTTGCCGGAATGTCGATTAACTTCCGTTCCAGCAAATTCGGGTACTCCATATGTCCTATTTTCAGCAAAGGTCGTGCTGAAATTTTCCGTGAATTTTAGCATGACTTTGCTAAAAATCGGACATATGAGGTACTTGATACTAATGCATGGGCCGGGGGATCTTAGTACTTAATTAAGTAGGATCAACTGCCCCTTTATTCTTGCTGTATTAAACCATATGTGGCAATAGAGCTAAGTGATTAGTGCCAAGTGATTAGGCCCAACCTAGGGTGCCTCGGCATCGATAAACCCTAAATGATGAAAACTTAACTTGGCTGCCCCGGATGCCTCGGTGTCGATGAGAACCTAAATGATGTACGCTTAGGCTTTTAGGGTGCCTCGGTGTCGACAAACCCTAAATGATGAAAGCTTAGGCTTTTAGGGTGCCTCGGTGTCGACAAACCCTAAATGATGAGACCATGATCTTGTTCCTTGACAATAACCAACTTTTTGACCAAACTTTTTTCCTATTTAGAGCAAAACATGGCCCATAACGATGAGGCCGGTGGTTCGGGCGGCAAGCAATTCTGGGAGCTGTCCCAGGAGATGGAGGAACAACCTCACCACTATGAGGACGCCGCGGAAGACACCGATCCTGATTACACAACCCCTAGTGGCGTCGGGGATGACACCACTGATGGTGCCGCCGAGGATGCCACCACTGATGATGGCGGCGCACACACAGATGGCAGCCAACCGAAGAAGCAAAGGAAGGAGCGGCGCCCGAATGCGCTCCGCATAGTCAAGGAGGAATTCACTCAAGTGGACTCCGACGGGAATACAATGGAGCCCAAACATATAGTCAAGGGGTACTCGGTTCAGCTCGGGTGCATTCTCTGGAGCACCGTCTCGATCAACACCGAGAACCTTAGCCATAAGGACCGAGGGAATTTGCACAACCTCCTCTTCATGAAGCTGCACGAACGATACAAGTTCCCCGCCGAATTTGAAAACACACGCCTCTCAGGGAATAAAGTGAACAGTGCCGCCCTCACGAAGATGATCACGACCCTGTCTACTTGGAAAAGCGTGGTGAAGAGAATGATTGATAAAGGTGATAGTTATGAGAAGATCAAGGCGAAATATCCTCTGATGAGCGAAGATGAGTACAAGGAGTTCAAGATCAAGTGCGAGAGCAGTGCAACCTCCGAATCAAGTCAGTGGGGGAAAGAAATGTGGGAGTTGTACTTAGGGGAACACAAACTCGGTCCCGACGGTTACAGAGTGGCGGAGCCTATATGGGACAAGGAGGACGCGAAGCGTGCCGAGCAAGGCCTACCGCCCCGCTTCGAGAAATACAGCGGTGACAAGCAGACCAGGAACTATGTCTGGGCCCGGTACAAGGAGGACCCGATAACAAAGGAACTTACCACGGATCCGAAGACCAGGGCGCTTGAGCTTCTTCTGGTAAGGAATACACCCCAGCGTAATTAGCTCCATATGGTTGCACTCTAATTAATCCCCAATATTTCTAAATGGTTCACGTTCCTTTCGCAGGACACTGAAAGCAGTAGCGCGGGGTCATCTAAGAGCTCCCCTTTCGACACCCCTTTAAATAGGGCGTTGAACGTAATGAAAAACAAGGATAAGCTCACTAAGCCGACGTCAGCTGGTCGTGTGTCCGGCAAAGGCTTGTCCACAAAATGGAGGTCATACTATACCGCTGGTGTGCAGAAGGAGAAGAAGACCAGCTCGGAAAGCCAGACACGCGAGGTTGAAGAACTCAAGGCACAAGTGGCGCGGATTCCGGAGCTTGTCCAAGAGCAAGTGCAACAACAACTTGGAACGACGCTCAACACCATGGTGCCTACGTTGATTCATGGGCTGACGACGTGGATTGCGGGCAGCCAACAGGGGCCTCCCCCGGTTCCCAGCTTCACGGCCAGCAACTCGCACAGCCCGCAGGCGGCTCCATTGGTGTCTCTGTCGGCGCCATTGGTGTCTCCGGCGGAGGCGGTATTCGTGTCTCCGGCGCCGGCACGGGCATTGGAGCTTAATGCACCCGGGTGTACGCCGGCCGGCACCGCGCCAGCAAGCGCCCCCTCCGTCAATTGCACGCCCGCCGTTGGCAGTTCCTCGACATTAGCCGAGCTCAACGGCATCACGGTAACTAAGCCTCTCGGCCGATGACTTCATCTCCTTGCCTTTGACTGGGCATCCCTGACGCCCTGTACATGTTTTCGCAGGGCACCGCCGACGTTCCTTGCACTCTTCTGCACTTCGTGGGCGCCGAGGTGGTCGATGTCGCCAAGGGCAGAATCGTTCAACCGGGCAACCCCATGTTCCATGGTAATCCGATGCCACCCACAATGTATAGGGTTGAAGTGGTTCGGGTGCTGCCAGGCTGCGACGAGTTGTTACCTCCGATTTGACCCGCTGGGGCCGATGAAGAAGATGAGATGACCCTCAGCACCTGCGTAAACTGGCCCCTGCTTTGGCCAAAGAGCCAGATTCGTTTGGGGGCGGGGGACACCACCCCACAGACAAGACCGCCAGTCGTACCGGCGCCAAGCCATGGCAAGAACGCCGCAACGCTATCGGACTTGCCGGACATCCCTATGGCATAGGATCCGGACATCCCTATGGCACAGGATCCGGACGGCGACGACAATGATGATGGTACATTTACCAAAGTTGATAAGTACTTTGCCGAACATGGGTACGCTGACGAGTTCTGCGGGCCTCTTTCTCAAGAACCCAACCAAGATGACCGTGATCTAGCTGGTACGGCGGAGAAATCCAATTGCAACAGGCGTCGTCTGGCGTTCAGTTCTCAGGACACGCCTCCAGCTCCCGCCTTCACCGAGCCTCGGATAGCTGAGGTGCGAAATATTATCAGCCCCAACACGCTCAAGAAGGTGGTCTGTGAGCAGAACTTGATCTCATTACAGGAGACCAAGAAGAAGGGACAGAAATGAAAGACTAACAAGGGCGCCGGTGCGAGCCAGCCGGCACCGAGTTCGATCCGTGCTCAGGACGGGCCACCTTCACCTAAGGATATCTCGAGGAGGGTGCATGTGGCGGGTAGGGCGATGCTACCGCCAAATATGCTGAATGCTGCAACCGGTGCTATGCGGAGTCTGCACGACAGTGTTCTTTCTTTGGAGAAGCGGCGTCTTAGAGAGAAGGATGTGGCATACCCGGTTTTCGTGGCCAAGGTGCCAGAGGGCAAGGGCTTTGTGGATGGCGACATCGGGGGTACGATCGTCCTGCGGTTTGATGACATCTTTGCTATGTTTAACCTTCATCCGCTGCACTACACCTTCGTTTGGCTATTTTCGCTGAGTATGGAGATGCGGATCATTAGAGACAAGACCCCGGACATCGTGATAGTCGACCCCTTCTACATGCGTGCCAAGCACTTGAGCAGCGCTGGGGACCGCCAAGTTGCGAGTTCACACCTCGAAGGCGTCATTCTGGAAAACCCAGATAAGGATAACTTCCTTGTGGCTTACTTTCCCGAGTAAGTCATCCCTTAACCGCCCCGTAACATACGATTTCTTAGATTTCGATCATTCTTTTTTTTCTAACATTCCGTGTTCTGTGCAATGACACACATTGCACACTCATCCTCTTAAGCCCGAAATATTCCATGGCCACGTATTTAGACCCGAACCGTAACTCCAAGATAGACTACACAAATGTCAAGAAAGTTCTTGATGATGTTCTCCCCGCCTACGCCAAATCTGGAGGCACCTTCACCAGGGCAGTTCATAAGTACGGCAAGCACATGTTCTCACACAATACGAAGTTCTGCTGCGTCAAGCAGCCGCCTGGCGGTCAGAAGGATGCCTACTACGCCCTCCATCACATGCGGGCGATCGTAAGGGACCATCATCAACTTCTGCTACCAGATAATCTCAAAGATTGGGCCGCGAGCTTGTCGGCAGTCCAGGACGCGGACCTCAGACAAGAATTCTTTCGCATCCAGTCGGAGTTTGCGGACATCATCCATCAAGATGTCCTTCATACCTCGGGGCAGTTCTTCCTCAGATATCAACCGTCCAACAGTGAGATAGATGAAATGCTACAAATGCAGGGTGACAACGACCGCGATTTCATGACCATCACGACAGACGGCGGCTTCATCCACGTTCCTGTCCGATGAGTCGAGTCGAAAGTAGTGATGTGTAGTTCTGAAACATTGATTGGCTCATGTTGTAATTATACTTTAATGAATTCGTATGTCTCTTTGGTTTGGACAGTCGTTCAACTTAGATGTAATCGATGCTATTTATTAGTAGGATCATAAATCGTGCTATTAATGTCTTGCTTTTCTCTTTCGATCCTTTTGTTGCATACTTACATATTGCTTATGTATTGTCTGTTGTTTGGCTTGTGCACAGAGATGCCGTCGTATGTCGTGTACAAGGGTAAGGTTCCCGGAGTCTACGACAACTGGGAGGAGTGTCGGAGACAGGTTCACCGTTTCAGCGGTAATAGTTACAAAGGGTACACCACTAGGGCGGAGGCCGAATGTAGATACGCCCGCTATCTAGAGGGAGAGAGGAGGGAGCGTTGGAGGAACCGGATGAAGACCAGTTTGATCGCGATGATGCTCATCGTGATGACCACAGCTCTCTTCTATGTGATGGTAGTTTAGATGATCGATATCGACTTGTAATGTGAAGGTAAACTTGATACTCGCGGTCTTGAGACTTGTAATGTTTTATCTTTGTTCGGTCTTTTGAATTCGGAGACTAATATGATGAATTGTATTCGGAGACTAATCTTCTATTGTATTCGATGAATCTGATGTTGCTGTGTGCTGCTGTCTATATTCTGTCCAATAATATATTTTGTAACATGTGCAAAAATCAGAAAAGCAAAAAAAAAAGAAACCTAATATTCATACTAATGGCGCACCACACAAGACACTAATGGCGCACTGTGATCATCACACGAATGGCGCATTAACTTCTGGTGCGCCATTAGAATGCCAAAGCACATGGGTACATATAGCCCGCTGGGAGGCATTCTAATGGCGCACTACAGGCTATACTAATGGCGCACTACGTGGTGCGCCATTAGAACACCAGATACTAATGGCGCACCGGTGGTGCGCCATTAGAATTTAATTCTAATGGCGTGATGCCAGTGGCGCACCGGTAGGGCGCCATTAGAAGGCAAATTCGGTGCGCCACTAGCATGCCTTTTCCTAGTAGTGTCATGGCGGATGCGGTGCCAGGTAAGAGGACGATGCGCTATGGTGTGGAGGTTAGCTGGGCGTTGCCGCTTTAAGAAGCGCATTCCGGTGAGGCCAAGCGTCCGGGTGCATCATTAAGTCGCCGGAGTTGGTTCCTCGGGCACCGAGCCTCTTAACGACGACATCCGAATGGATGTCATGAATGCGGGCAGCTGGCGCCAGCTGGGAACGCACCGCGCGACTGCACGAGGGACGAGGGTTTTGGTGTGCCAGGGTAGTCAGCTGCGGTCGTGGTAACGTTAGAGATGCCCTTTGCTCACATGCGATCCCTGCATGTCATTGAAAAAGCAAGACAACCCGGCATGGTCACAGGTCCAGAGGGTACAGTTGGCCGTGCTACACCACTCCGCGGATGCGTCGCGGCGCCCCGTGCATCCTCGACGAGCCGGGTGTTGGGGTGTGTTTGGATTGTGGCCAAAGTGCACCTTACCAAAATTTTGGTCATGACCCAAAGATTGGTCTTTGTTTGGCTGGTTGTCATTTTTTGGCATGCCAATGAACTCTAGCCAACTCTAGTTCATTTTTCTTGCCAATGTCGGCCAAATCATGGGCAACCAATACCTCAACCAAAATTTTGGTCATGACCCAAAGATTGGTCTTTGTTTGGATGGTTGCCATTTCTTTGGCATGCCAACGAACTCTAGCCAACTCTAGTTCATTTTTCTTGCCAATGCCGGCCAAATCATGGGCAACCAATACCTCAACCAAAATTTTGGCTACCCAATGCTTTGATGGGGCAACCTTGGGCACAAACCAAACATACCGTTGGTCGTGCCACAGCACTAACGCCACCCTCGGCACACTGAAACCGACCATTTCTAGCGACGATATGAGCGTGTCGCTCACCGCGGTCGCCGTGTCCAGAGGCGGTGCTGGAGCTGCGCCCCGTTGTTGGCCCCAACGACCCACATGAACGTTTGTCGGTGGCGAGGAGGTCATGGGCCGGCTCCTCCATTGGACTAGTCTTTGCTACGTCGTCCCGACGGGTGTGCCCCACATGTCGGTTTCCCTATTTTCCCGGCCATATTCGAGCGTCAGTGCTCCGCGTTGCGCATTAGGCCTTTCACTATGTAGGCCAAGCGAGACAACTTATTGTTTATTTGAGCCGTTCAAGTATAATCATGTGGCGTTTGCTTATTTCTCATTCCTCTCCAACCCTCTTCTCCATCGATCATGTTGCCCTCCAGTCGAGACCATCCTCCCGCATGCCTCATTTGAACATTCCGCCGAGTATCATTCGCATGTACCCACCCTAGTCCTCTTTCAATAGATCTTCGGACCCCTAGATGAAATCGAGAGGGAACGAGTGGGGGCACATGATACCTAAGGCGGATTCAAAATTTCGAACCAGTTATCATAGCATCCGCAAATCATATATAAAGGGTATTCAATGTTCGTTTCGTTTTTGAACGTACAATATACTCCCTCCTATCATTTCTAGTTTACATATAAGTTTTATGTGTAGTCAAAGTATCTCTACTTTTATCAAAAAGGTATCAACATTCAACAACGCCCAATCAATATTGTTAGATTCGTACGTACTCCTAGATTTGTACTCGAGATGGTTTCCAATTTGACTATTGACAAGATTAATAATACATGAGATGTATAATGCGAAAATTATATCATTGGAACTCCTTTCACATACGAATTTGACCGTATGCTTTTTGTAAGTTGCATGTCATATATTATTACTCTAACATTTGGTCAAAGTTATCCTCGAAAAACGCATTAGACCCTGTATGCTTTGTGTAAGTTGCATGTCATATATTATTACTCTAACATTTGTGTAAGTTGCATGTCATATATTATTACTCTAACATTTGGTCAAAGTAGTATAGTGGAAGTGGATCCTCTGATGTAGGTATCCCTGCCTTACCCTCCCTTTCGGTCACTTACTGGCGGACCCCATGCTTGCTAGGCCCCGCATGTCAGTTACTCAATGGGTTCGGCCACCTCAGGGGATCCTCATCCGTAGTATACTCCCTCTGTTTTTATTTACTCCGCATAAAACGGAGGGAGTGGTGGTATAATAAATGACGCGGGCGGGGGAGGGGGAGGGACGTCAATTTGCTCTCAACTGCGGTCCCACAAGCGAGCGAAAACGCAAGACGAAGCGTGTTCCATTCGGTGAGCGACATGGAGGGTCCAGCGTGCCGGGCTGCAACGCGAACGCGACAAGAGCGATGTATAGTCAAAACCGATTGACCGGTAGTCACCAGAACCACTATTCACACCACAATCTTCGCTGCTCGGCCTACGCCAGCCACTGCCCTAAAACCACACCAAATCTCCAGTCCATTCCCCCACCTTTCGATCCCCTAGCCCGCATCAAGCATCCCCTAGTTCGCCGGAAAGCCATGGTGCGCCGCAAGATCACTTACTACAATATGCTGAGGCCGGAGCGTCGCGCAGAAATCGCGGCGGCGGTCGGCCCCACAGACCTCCGTTCCCAAGCTCGCTTTGCGGCGGGCCAATCCCCGAGTTTCTGGAGCCAAGCTACGAGGAGGAAGCCGATCCAATGTTCATGGCGGAGGTCGCGGCGCAGAAGGCCCCCGATGGGTATGAGATGATGGACGTCGACTTCGTGCCGGCGTCCGAGTCCCCCATGGTGCAGGCGGACCAGCGGTTCAACATGGCGATACTAAAGGAGGACCGGGAGGCAGAGGCTCAACTCGACGCGGAGCGGAGGCTCAACTTGAGGCGGAGCGCGCGGATGCCGCTCTCATCGACGCCCTCCTGCAGGCGGAACCGGACGTCCTGGACTAGAACCGGGCGGCGGAGGCTCGACTTGACGCGGAGTGCGCGGATGCCGCTGCCATCGAGGCCCTCTTGCAGGTGGAACCAGACGTCCTCGACTTGAACCGGGCTGTGCTCTCATCCGTGCAGAGCACCCACATGCTCCGCTTGAACGAGTAGCTGGAGGCCGAGGACAACCATGGTGCGGAGACACACGTCGGCAGCGACGGCTGGTTCGCGCCGGCAGCCAAAGACGACAAGGCCGTCTCTTTCCGCGAGCAGTGATAGTTTTTCTTTATGGTGTTGTTTTTTGGATCTTTTGCTGTGTAAAAACATATATTTGTTATGCAAGCGGCCTGACTTGGGTCAGTCTACCATTTCAGGCAGTTGGATGAATATCCTACGTCTCCTAACCCTTCTTTCCTTCTTCCTCACCTCTTCTTCTTCCCAAACAGACCATCGCACGGGCCGTACGGATACTCCCCAACATGCGGTTGGATAAACATACTCTATGAACGAAAATTATGTGTCAATGATAGGATGGCTGAGTTTGGTTTGTTCACATGCGACAGCACGTGTCAGTGAGGGCGCGTTCCCTTGGTTGGGTTTGCGGCGTGCAGGAGCGACTGTGTGAGGGTGTGGTGCGACCGCGGCGTGCAGGAGCGACCGTGTGAGGGTGCGGTGCGACCGTGACAGCCGTGCGCAAGTGTACCTCCTTCTCATTTTGAAAACTTTAGGCAAGCTTGGCAAAAATGTGTGGCGAAGTTTGGCAATGCAAGGCCTAGACCCAAACAGGATAAGTACATACGTACTAGGAGTACTAGTGTTAAAAAAGAAAGGCAGGGTTTTCCTTCGCGGGATTTAATCGATACAAATCCTCGTTTCATGTGTCAATTAATGCGTATTTTTTTCTCCAAAGACCAAAGAGCTAACCATCTCACTCCTCATCGCTTGATTAATGCAGCGCCATGCAAACCAACCTTCTCACTTCCGCATGCATGCAGGGGATATTAATGTCCTTGGTTGCTAACCCCATCATTTTTGCCTCGATTAGTGTTAGTGGCCCTTTGCAAATTGTAATTTTGATATACTGGCCTTGTGTACAAAAAATGGAGGTAGTAACTATATTTGACTTCCTTCCCCATTGCGGTGACTTCGACGATATCTTTTTTTGGTGGTTTGGCGAAGTGCGTTCGACGGAGAACACCATTGAGGGAGACCACGGTAAGTCATTCGCAAGTGCCGCCTGCAAGCCGAGACAACTGCCTTATTTGCATCCAGGAAGTCCTTTACTACTACTACTAGGAGTACTAGTGCGGTGAGATGGTTTCTCGAAGAAGACGATGGAGAAGCGGAGTCAGCAAAGAGTGAAATGATGGTTGCTTCATCTGTACTTTTGTGATTTGACGCCTCACTGCTTTGTGATTTGTTATAGAAGGGATAGGGGAGTAGACTCTGTGCTCTATACTGTACTACATGCGTCCAAGCATGGGAGAAAGGGGAGAGACGTTGCATTTTTCTATTCCTTCAATCAATCAATCAGGGAGCTTCGGTTCCATTTTTTGGCTTTGGCAATACCGTCCACAATGGTTCCCATGATGCCAAAAGCTATTTTCACATTTGGCTACACATTGTGGATGCCCTTAACCGTACCACTTGGTTTTGCTCCTGTGTGCTATCTATACAAATCTCAATTATATTGATCTAAAAAATTATAGAATCAAGATTATTAAAAAAGGAGGTGATTTTGCCGCACGGATGGCGGGGGAGGTTTCTTATTTGAGCAATGCTACATCCACGTAATGGTTTACGTAAAGTTATGAACTGATGTGATGTGGGACTATTTGATTGGATTAAAGGAGAGGATTAGGGCCACCCCACCTAAAAATCAGGGGGGCATATATAGATTAGATGGAAAGTATACGTAGCAGCTACGCAACCCTTTGTAAGTCTAGGATTAGGCTTCTTATTTTCGGAGGACGTTGTCCTGGCGGTTTGCTAACATGCGGTCCCACGTGTCAGTGCTTTACTAAGCCGATCCGCGTCCCACATGAGGCAGAACAACGGCAGAAGCAACACGTGGTTAAGTTGAAGAAGATGAGGGAGAAGCGGATTCAGTAACAAGTGAAATGATGGTTGCTTTGTCCCTCCAACTTAACTGCAGGAAAGGTGCAGCTTTGTGATTTGGCGCCTCATTGCTCATTACTACATCGGCGCCATGACTGGGGTGCTTCAACCCAGCTGCTCTGCACTGTATTCCGGTATGGCACGTGGACCCGGTAGGTTGGTGCCCCACATGTCGGCGAAAGGGACTAGAAGATTTATGAAAGCGAGCGCTCCACTCTTACGATGGAGGAGTAGACGACACGACGATCGAGTGAACTGTCACTTGTACTGTATAGTACTATAGTTTTGCTGTTTCGCACGATCCATTGATACAAACCCGATTAAACAGGAAAGGGCGGGATTTTTCCCGCGCGGTAGATGATACTGGCCATACATTTCAAAGGCAATTTTAATGTATGCAAACTGAATAATTATAAGTGACAATATGATATCTAGTAAAACTAAAAACACATATGATTTATTGTGTTAGAGTGTAGTAGTAGTGCTGTATTGCATAGTTGTTAGATGTAACATGCGAAAACGTGTAGAGATGTAGTTTTGGAGGGCCTACAGAGAGAAAAGCGTAATACGGTCACCAAACTTCAGAATAAGCTGATTACGAGCACTATATACGTTTTGCGGTGATTATACGGTCACTTGCTCACAATTCAGCATTGAATTGCACTCTGTTGATCGGCCAAATAGTCTGCATGGCGCCATGTTGACTAGTTAAATTGACCACGTTCCTTGTGGGTCCCACCTGTCAGTTCGCATAGGAAAAAGGTCAGATAAACAATAATTGACGCAGGCGCGACAAGGCTCCAACCCGTGCTCGGGAATCACCTGGTTGTGTATGTGTCTGTCAGGGCCTGATGTGTGCGCATGCATGTGTAGGTTGAGCACTTGAGCCTGAGAGTGTGTGTTGGTCGTGTGGTGTACTGGTGTGTGCATGCATGCGTGCGTGTGTGCGTGTGTGCGTGTGAGTGTTGCGTGCGTGCGTGTGAGTGTTGCATGCATGCGTGGCTGTGTGTGTACGTGTGAGTGTTGCGTGCGTGCATGGGTGCATGTGTTTGTGTGAGTGTTGCGTGGATGCAGTTCGTGTGCATGCGTGCGTGTGTGTATAATCACCACACCAGCTCCTGTGTGTTAAAACAGACGGCTCAACATACCAATACAAGGCCACCTTGTCTGGTGTGCCCGCGGTCATGACCTCGAACCACCGTCCAAATATT
Source organism: Triticum urartu (assembly GCF_003073215.2). Taxonomy (NCBI): domain Eukaryota; kingdom Viridiplantae; phylum Streptophyta; class Magnoliopsida; order Poales; family Poaceae; genus Triticum; species Triticum urartu. Next base: position 166,015,075 of record NC_053028.1, on the reverse strand, counting down.
TTTTTGTCGTTTGTTTTCATTCTTACTAGCAAGATGCCCGTGCGTTGCACGTAACATCAAGATGCATTTGTATGACTTTTTTATCTTGTGAGAGAAAAGGATGAACGAGGGAAGGCCTTATTTGCAAATGTGGAGAGGTGTGTGGGTACCTTTTTGCAAAATTGCCATAGTTTCTTTCCTATCCGTCAGATATAAATAGGACGGCCTATATTGCAGGATGGCAGGCACACCATCATCACCAACTCTGTTTTTTTATAAGAGTGTATTTTATGTATTTTATAAGAGTGTAGATGTAGAGTAGATACAAGTCGACAGGTGGGCACGATGGTAGTGAGATAATGTGATGCAACACTAGAGGTGCCACGTGGAGCGTTTAACTGGTCAACTAGTCATGTCATGAGCAAATACAGAGTTGTACGGTGAGCCCGTGACTGTATAATAACCACTAAACGTAAATGGTGACCGTAATGAGTGGAATATGAAGTCCAATGTACGTATCATGGTTTCACTTCAAATACAATGATCGTCATTGCATATATCGCGAGAGAAACATGAAACACGCATGAATTTTCTGGGGGCTTACTTTTAGAGGACCTGGAGATAGTTTTGTGTGCATACGTGAAAGGGGCGTACAGGGGGGTATGCGATGGAGAGAGAGATGCTCTTCATTTCTCTTTATTATGACTAACTTTGTATATAGTATAAAAATATACAAATTCACAGTGCGGAATAAATATCATTGTGGGCACCATGCAATGCAAATTAGCGTTTGTACTCCTCCATATAACTTTGTAATGTTGTATATATGTAGAAACTCTAAAATATTTTTTTGGCCACACTTTATTCAAAAGGAATGTTGTATGCGAAATAAACGAGAAGAGAGGGCTTTTTAGATCAATGGGGTATGTGATGTAACATGTGTGAATGTGTAGTTGATGCATTTGGCGGGGCCTAGAGAGGTATGTGTGTGTATTACGTATTCGAGAGAGGCATGGATAGAGGGGCCGACGGGGGGGGGGGGCGTGGGAGAGATAGCACGAGAAATGAGAGTGGTCTATAGAGAGAGAGAGAGACGAATATGACGTCACGACAAGAGATTCCATTCCCTTGAGTGTGTATATGCAAGGGGGGATGGAATAGAGGCACCAGGAGAAATTTTCTATGTGTGTGGTGTTTGTGTTGGTATGTGTGGGTGTGAGAATATAATGAGACGTGGGGGCAGAGGGTGTGTCACTGCGTGAGGTCCGGTGGGTCAAGGTGAGGCCCTTCGTTCGGTTCCGTCCTACGCCACATTGGTCGGCCCTTGACGCATTTAGGAAGACCCATGGATGACTAGTCATACAAGACAAAGATAGCAGAATTTGTAACCCTAGGTTCTATGACTAAGGTATCCCCTTTATCTCTGATATTACTATTCATCCAACCTAACTTTAAGGGGCATCCTACAGAATGCTCTGCTAGAATCATACTCATCAATTAGGAAGAGAGGTGTGAGACAATGCGTGAGAGACATGCGTAAAGATAATGTGCGTACATGAGACACGTAGGCAGGTCCATGTATATAGAAAGGGTCGATGAGGATTGTGCATGTGTAAGTTTGCGAGAGGAAGAGTGCTTGTGATAAAGGTTAGTGAAAACAGTTGTAAATGATTACGAGAGGGAGGGAGGGTTATATCTAGAGCATGTGTGCGAGAAAGACACCTCGGGAGAGAGTGTGTGAGCATGTGTGAGAGACCACCGACGGAGAGTGAAACTACACGTAAAAGACTGCTCTACACATTGATTGAAGATATAAATTGTATCCAAATATTAGGATGGGATCATGATATTTGCAATTGGCGTAAGGAGTGGTCATTGATCCATCAGACATCTAGATTCTATCGAATTTGAGCATGTCTATGTTATTATTCGACACAATTGATCCATATAGTTAGTATTTTGAACTCCAGATAATGCATCGCTTTAGCAATCGAATATAAACGTGAGTATAGTTCATGTTATGTGTGTAAAGCACATTATACATACGAAAGTTACACAATGGACATTACAAATAGCTACCTATGAACTAGCATACATTTGAATTCAACTTAAGGTGGTTAAAAAATCGAATTCAACATGAAGTCCATTCAACTATTTGAATTTGATATCATGGCATTTGTAAACCATACCTAAATTATGGGGGCACCAATCTTTGCTCTGATTTTGTACATAATAGCATATGTAGTCGTGTACAAAATAGATTCAAATTTAGCTCCTCCATTCCAAAATAATCATAGTTATAGGATTTTTTAAGCGTCAAAATTTCAAAAAGAAGCGGATAATTTAATGAGGTTTTCAAACATAAAAGGTCAGATATAACATTGTCTATTTAGGTCAATCCTCATAGTTCAAGAGTGCTCTAAACGTGAATGCTTGTGTTTGAAAATTTCGAACGAAGCGCCAAAAGAGCCTCTACTCGCCCGAAACCGTGTGAGACCAATGTTTGGTAGTACAAGGAAATTACTTTTCTAATAACTTCGACCCATGAAACCTACCGGCCCGATGTCCAAAGGTCTAAACCGGGGTAGGTTTGTAGCTTCATCTAGACACCACGCAACCGCATCCGAAAAACATTCATACACAATGGCCGCCTAAGCACACATGCGCGCGGCCGAAATCGCTCCCGCCCACTATTTGGGACACCTGGGATTACCATCCTACCCCCGACCCGCAGTAGGTCCGAAATTTAAGAGGGGGGCAAAGTTTGTACTTTCCCCAAATTTCAAACAAGCGCGTCCCATCTTCTATTCAAAAAAGCAAAAAACAAGCGCGTCCCAGACCGAAACATGGTTCCCCCCACCCGTCCGATTCCCCATTCGTACTCCGTGGGCGCCAAAACTACCTCTCCACCAGCCGCGAAACCCCGGCGTCCTCCGTGTGCCACCCCATCCCACCCATCAACCGCCGCCCTCCTCCATCATACCGGAGCCGATACCCCGACATCATCGTCCACCGCAACCTCAACCGCAACGCCCTCCACGGCTAGTAGTTGAAGCCAAGGCCGAGCCGTCCGTACCCGAGCCAGTTCAACCACGCCGTCCTGCGCCTCACTGCTACCGCTCCAACTTCGCCACCCTCCACCGCACTGGAGCTGTTCCTGCTACGCTGTCCTTTGCCGCCTCGGATCTGCTTCCCCTCCGTCGACATACGGCCATGGCAACACAGTCAACAATTTAGCCATGGGTTCGGCCAAGCATGCACCCTCTAGAACATTGGTTTCCTCGGTAAAAAGAAGAAGATCGGTGCGACATGTGGAGGTGACCACACCGGCAACCGAAAGAGGTACTCCTCTTCCCTTATTCATGCAAATCTTACGTCTCTGCTTGCACAGTATTCACCCACAGAAGACACTAGTTGACCGCTTCTTCTTGATACTAGATGTTCCTAGTAACTCGCGATGCACAAGGTTTCTCCTCATATACTATTTCACCTTAGCTAGAGGTCCGTCGCCCCCCTAAATTTCAATTTCTGGCCAGTTAATCCCAATTAACGGAAGCATTCCCCAGCGTAACAGGCGCTATTACGCCTATTACGCCGGGGAAGCAGCGCCTTGGTGTTTATAATAGGGGCGTGTGCGGCCTAGAGCTACTGGCACCCGATCTGGAGGTCGGCCGAGATTAAAGGGACGGCCTGGGGGTGCTGCCAAGCACGGTAGTGGTGTGAGGTCGATGGGAGGGCGGGGCGGCGGAGGCAGGGGTCTGGGCCGGTGGTCGCTGGCGGTTCGAGAAAGATCGTCAACAGTGATTGGCGGGAGGTATACGAAGGTCATCTGCCCGTTCCTTATAGATCGAACGGTTCATTAACAAATCGACTGGCATATTTATTTTCAGTCGACTCATATCTTAGATATGACCACATGTGGTGGTGTGCTGGAGGAGTACCTACATTTCCTGTGCTCATATATTACAAAATCATACGGAGTAGAATCTAATTTTGTTTGCCATGCAATGTTGTAGAGCTATCATATGTCTCCTGTCATTTATTTTTCAGCCACCTGCTATCTGCTACTTTTACAGTGCACTAGTTCTGCACAGACTTCACCCTTACTCTCACTATTGTGTTTTTATGCAAGGGTATTTCAGACTCTACTGCCATGAGAGAAGCAAAAAAGAAAAGAGAGAAGTCACTCTAGCTTCGTATGCGGGTAGGCAAGACACGTTATAGCGCTATAAAGGGTGCAGTGTCAGCAGATGGAGACGGTAAACGTAGCTCTGGAGATGATGACCTCGCTCGCAATGAACCACCATCCCAGGTGCTTGCTTTAACTTCGCGGTGTCATATGTGGTTGCATGTTCCATATGGTGTCTAGCTTGTATTCGAAAGGCCGAAGTCGGTAAGATAAGGAAAGATATTTTTTACATGAAGCACCATTCCGTGAGCACCAGAAGACAAATAGCTAGTCAGGGCACTGGCCGAGCCAGTGACAAGCCCAGCAAAGATAGGCATTACATGTAAGCCAACTAAAAAGCTGTGATGGTGGCGAAGCAGCCCGCCTCCCACCAGGCTCTTAGGTCCTAGATGATCATGCTCACCATTCCAGCCGGATGTCTAGCTTGTATTGCTTCCAATTTGGTTAAATTGCATCTGCTTAGCTTACACATTATACCTTTGAATATGACATGCCTTTTTGTTTTTGTTACATACTAGTACATCTGTGTATTAACCATGTTCTTACATCAAACTAATGTTCTTGTGTATCCCTCATCAATCACTTATGACGAGGTAGGCAGGAAGGCAAGGGGACTACTCCTCATTTAAAGAATGCAGCGTCAGCCTCCCGACATGATTCTCAAGAAACAGAAATGCTAGATTAAGATAGTGAACGTAGCTCTGTAGTTGATTACAGCATTTCCCCTACACTAGCATCGCAGGTGCTTGCTCTAACTTGGCAGCATGATATGTGGTTGCATGTTGCATATGGTGTCTAGATTGTAATTCTTCCAATCTGGTTAAACTACATGTGCTAGTCTGCTTAGCTTATACATTATACCTGTTAATGTGATATGCCTTCCTGTATTTAGTACATAGTATATCTGTCTATTAAGCATGTCCTTACATGAAACTATTGTTTTTTGTATCCCGCATCAATCAACATGACGAGACACCTTTAGTATATGCAGTGCGATATTAGTTGCATCTTTCATATGATTTATAGCATGCGCTGCTTATAATTTGTTGAAATTCCATTTATGATGGGCCACTTTTAGCTTGCTAGAGTCATATTGGTTGCATCTTTCATGTGGTGTCTAGCTTGCATTCCTTCTTATTTGATGGAATGGTTTCTGCTTAGTTTACACAAACATTGTGAACATGCCATGCCGTCCTATTTTTCGTACATATTCCATCCTGGTATCATGTGTTTGCCTTACATCAAAGTAGTGATTGTCAGTATCATGCATGAATGAGTTTTTAAGAGAGAATTTTATTGCTTTTTCTTGTCAGTTTAATTGACAATTCAAAATCAATAAAGCGGAAGGAAGTTAGCAAGGCAACGGATAAAGGTGCTCCTTCCGAACGGAGGGCCTCTACAGTTTCTACTCCTCCACACCCCCAAGATGATTTCCAAGACAACACATGCATAGACACTCAACAAAGCTGTGTTTATGATGAGCACGTCTCCCCTAGTGCAGCATCACCGGTGCTCCCTCTAACTTGGCATTGTTATATGTGGTTGCATGTTATGTGTGATGTCTAGCTTGTATTGCTTCTAATTTTGTTGAATTCCATCTACTTACTTTACACATTATACTTGAATAAGACACGTGTTCCTGTTTCTAGAACATACAATATCTGTCTATCACACCATGTTCTTACATGAAATTACTATTGTTGTGTAACCTGCAACAATCACTTATCATAAGACACGTTTGACTTCGGGGTGTGATATAGGTTACATCTCACATTATTTTCTAGATTGTACTACTAATTTGTTGAAATGGCACTTATGACGAGACAATTTTAACTTTGCAGAGTGATATTCATTGCATCTTTCATATGGTGTCTAGCTTTCATTGCTTCTAATTTGTTGAAATGCCTTCTCCTTAGTTTACACATCATAAGCTATGAATATGCAATGCTGTGAATATGCAATGGCACTAATGACGAGAGACCTCTAACATGGTAGTGTGATGTTGTTTGCATCTTGCATATGATTTATTTCTTGTACTGCTTCACATTTGTTTAAACGCCATTTATGATGAGACACTGTTAACTTGGCAGAGCAATATTTGTAGCATCTTTCATATGGTGTCTACCTTCCATTGCATTGCTTCTAATGAAAGAGAGTATTGCCACAGCAGGGCAGCGGAAGGAGTAAGGCCTACTTCGGCTCAGTCTCCCCTTTCTATCCTCGTGACGGCTTGGTGCTCTACGCTGACAAGTCCCGGTCCCCAGGCAGGCTGCAACCATCGCTGGTATGCCAGGTCGCGATGCCGTGGTCAAGGCCAGGAGGTGAGCGGCCCGAAGTCCGATAAGAGCTCCTGAGGCGCGATACTCAGGAGGTCCCCCTTAGTGCCCAAGCAACCATGGAGAGGCAAGAAAGGGAGGCGACACTGCCATAACAGAGCCGCTGTGAAGGTCTCGTGTCATGGCGATAGGTGGGTTCCATGTGTGAACTTATCTGGTCTGTCTGGAGTCTACTCCTCATGGCACGCCCGGGCTCATGCGTTTGTCGCTGTAGCGTAGCCATGCCAGGCCCGTGCGGGCTTCCCCCTCCCCTCCATGCTCTTCTTGGTGCTCTGCATCCTCAGGTCCTGGCCCTCGAGCGAGCTTAGCCGCTGCTGGTATGCCAGGTCGCGATGTCGTGGTCAAGGCCAGGGGGTGAGGGCTGGAGATCTAGTAAGAGCTCCTGAGACGCGATGCTCAGGAGCCTCCCTTTTAACGCGCAAGCGAATCACATGAGAGAAGGAGAGTTCGTGGTACCGCCCGCCATGACCCTCAGGAAGCCCTGCAAGTTAACACGAAGGAGGGCATCAGACCGCTGGTTTGCTTCTTGAGCGGGCGAGGGGACTCCCTACTATGGAGAGCCCCCGGGGCGTGTACAGTCCCACCCTGACACATGGTTGGCACGGTAGGGTTCAGCAAGGTGTTCCTTGGCACTCGTGAGCCAGCGCGGGACTCACGAGGTCCTACCTCAAGGCGGGTTGCGCCTGGTCTCGACCCTTGTTTATTGTCTTGGTCCTGCGAGATGGTCAGACAACGCAAAAGGGCCCTGAAGAAGGATGCCTGCGCGCGGCCCCCGTAGTGGGCAACAATCAAGCAAGTGATAGCCATAGGTAGGTTAAGCATGGAAGGCAAATCAGCTTGGGTAAATGCAGAAAGATATGTGCCACCGGGTCAGGCCCAAGCAGCTTGGGGATGATGCAGCCCGAGGGGCGCCCCCAACAGGGTAAACTAAAGGCATAAGCAAAAGGGATACATGCCACAGGGACGGACCGATGCGGCTTGGGAATAATGCAGCCCAAGGGGCGCTCCCAGCTAAACAAACTTGGAAAATGTCACCTGGTTCTGTCGATGAAGGAGAGTTGGTGTAGCTGAAGGCACGCGGTGGAGGAATGGCTCCTCACGAGCCACCGGGGCCCTGAGCCTCAGGAGGCTCTAGGGGCTCAGGTGGTTCCCGGAGGACCGTCTCCATCTCTGCCAGGACGACATGGTGCCTGGCCTCCTGAGCCGCTAGGACACGCTGCAGGTTGCACTGATAGGCTGATGACACGCTCGGCAAGCCGAAGGGCATGCGAACGTAGCTGTGTGGTGGACCCTCGCAATGGCCCACGCGTGAAGGCCAGAAAGGCTCCTGAGATGCGGCCCTGCTGAGCCCTAGTACGTCGATGCAGATGTGAGCCCGACATCCTCGTGTGGATGGGGAGCTGCGCCTCATGAGCGGTGGTCGTCGCACATGGCCCTTGCTTCTTGCAGTTCCTGATGGTCTTGGTGATGAACTCCTGAGCGGTGGGCGCTCTTTGCCCTGTGTTCTCCTGATGGAAACGTGCCACGAAGCACGCCTCCAAGTGGTGCTCGACTGCCTCCCCCGTGATGTTGGCAAGGTCTGAGGCCCTCCAGAAGAGAGCCCCCGAGCCTTGCCCGAGGAGGGCGCTGGGCGCGCCTTCCTATGTGACGGAGAGAGGCGCCCCTGGAGCGGGCGCTGATCCTGACGAGGTTCCAGCTGCGACGCCACCCTCGTGAGGTCCGGCACAGCGCAACTGCTTCTTCTTCTTGGGGATGGCCTCGGGAGGATCCTCGCTCTTGCTGTCGGGGTCGTCGATTCCGGCAGCTTGAAAGGTGTGTTCGAGGGAGCACACCGCATCCCTCTCCACGCACGGGACCTTGATGATTCCGCCGCTTCCTGGCATCTTGAGGATACTATAACCATGGTGTGTCACCGCCATGAACTTGGCCTCGGCTGGATATCCGAGGATGGCGTTGTATGGCAGACGGATGTGCGCGACGTCAAAGTCGATAAGCTCGGTGCGGTAGTTCTTACGTTCCCCAAAGGTGATAGGGAGGTAGACCTGCCCTATCGGTGTGGTGGAATCATCGGTCACTCCTGAGAAAGGCTTGGTAGGCTGAAGCTGCTCATATGGCACTTGGAGGTTGTCGAACATGTCGACAGACATGACGTTGAGCCCTGCGCCGCCGTCGATGAGGGTCTTGGTAACTTGCACGTTGTTGATGACCAGCAAACAAAGCATCGGGAGGGTGCCAACAGTGGCCGCGCATTTGAGCTGATCTGTCGAGCTGAAGGTGATGGCGCACCGGGACCACCTGAGCGGGCGCGTGGCCTCGAGCTTGGGGAGGACTGCATTCACCTCATGAGGGAACTGTTTGAAGCTACGCTGCGAGGCTGGGGCCTGTGCGCCGCCCAAGATGCAGGCGATTGCGCGCGGCTCCTGGAAGCCCCCAGCCCCCTCGTCTTGATGGTGGTCGTCATTCCTTCTTGGTGGTGGCGGCAGCGGGGGAAGACCGGCGTTGCCCTGAGGATGATCTTCCCGAGGCTGGTCCCTCCAAGCGCCCTTGCGAGGATGATCCTGCCAGCGGTCCTCACAAGGCAAGTCGCACCACTCCTGGCGCAGGCCACGGTCGTCCCAGCGTCCGCCTCCACGTCCTACTCCTCGGCCGTAGCCTCGGTCGCTGTGCTTGGGGCGTCGACCGAAGCATCCTTCACGAATGGCTCTAAGCTCTTGACAGTCACTCGTGTTGTGGGTGTTCAGGTTGTGGAAGGAGCAAAATGGTCGGATGCCCTTGGATGACTCGGGCTGGTCCCTGCCTCGCTTGGTGTCCGGCTCCGCTGCGAGCACAGCTGCTTCCTTGCACTTCACGTCCTTGGCATTGGCCTTCTTCTCCTCTGCGCCCGCAGCTGGCAGCTCGAGGAGGGAGAGGCGCCCCTCCTCAGCTCTTGTGCACTTGGTCGCCAGGTTAAACAACTCCTGAGATGTGCACAGCTCCTCGTGGAAAGCGAGCTCCTCCTTCGTCTTGATGTCGCGGATGCCGTTAGACAACGCAGAGATGATGGCCTCGTCCGTAACCTTGGGGATCTTGAGGCGAGTGTTGTTGAAGCGTTGGATGTACTTCTGGAGGGTCTCTCCTGGTTGTTTCTTGATGCGGCGCAGGTCACCCGCGGCCGGCGGGCGGTCACGAGTGCCCTGGAAGTTGGCGACGAAGCGATCGCGCATCTCGTCCCAGGAGGAGATCGAGCCTTGCGACAGGTTCAGGAGCCAGGAGCGGGCACCATCCTTGAGAGCCATGGGAAACCAGTTCACCATGACTCTCTCGTTGCCGTTGGCCGCTTCGATGCTTAGTTTGTAGAGCTGCAGGAACTCCGCGGGGTCGGGGGTGCCGCCGTAGCAAGGAGGCAAGTCCGGCTTGAACTTGCCCGGCCAGGCAATGCTACGCAGCTCGGGGGTGACGTCGCGGCAGCCGGCCGTGGTCGCCGGGGCCCGTCTCGGAGGTGGAGCTTGGACTTGATGAGGCCCGCGTGCCGCCACCGCGGGTAGTGCGCGGGCTTGGCGTGGCGGCGCGGGGAGCGCAGGTGCAGCTTCTTGCGGCCGAGGAATCTCTTGGCAGCTTCTCTCTTCGCACGCGGGCACCGAGCGTGGTGGATCACACCGTGGGGCCTAGCGCCTTGGCGCCAAGGCACCGTCTTGGGGCAGAGGTGGTGGAGGCGCTCCACAAGCCATGTCTCCCATGGCTGGAGGAGGGCGAGGCAGAGAGGGGGAAGGCGCCGGGGAGCCCCCTGCTATGCGGACGAGCTCGGCGACGCGATCGAGCCAGTCCTCGTAGAGGTCGTTGATCGGGCAGTAGGTAGGAGCTCATTCGCCATGAGGAGCGTGGCCTGCGCGTCCATGGGAGCGTGACGTGCGTGGGACGAGGATCCGGCCGGGTTCAGCGATGGGGTGGCGGTGCGGCCGTCCTACCGCACCAATGGGTGCAGCGAGGACGCTTGCTGCTCGTTCCCCGCCGGGCCGGTGGTGGCATTGGCGGCAGGCGACAGGGAACGACGAGGTGGCTCACCGACGGGAGCCGTCTGAGCAACGTGGGCAGTGAGGGCAGCCCGGCGTTCAGCTCGAGCATGGCGAGCGTCCGCCATGGAGACAACGGAGCGACGGAGCGACGATCGATGGAAGGGAAGCTACGGCGCACCCCTACCTGGCGCGCCAAATGTCGGATCACGGGTTCCGGCAAACCCTTAAGGTTCGAACTCTGGGGTGCGTGCGAAGTTCTTTCCCTCCTACCGATCTACGCCCTAGCTCACTAAGGTCTCGCGGACGAACTCGACGCACTCGCAACACAAAGACACAAGGTTTATACTGGTTCGGGCCATCGTTGTGGTGTAATACCCTACTCTAGTGTGGTGGTGGTGGATTGCCTCTTGGGCTAATGAAGAATAGTACAAGGGGAAGAACAGCCTCCTCAGGTTGAGGTGTTCTTGTGCTTGGTGTGGCTAAGGGTTCGCCTTTGATCAGATCAGATCCGCCCCCCCTCTTTGGTGGTGGCTAGTCCTACATATAGAGGCCCTGGTCCTCTCCCCAAATATTGAGCGGGAAGGGAGCCAGCAATGGCGGCCAATTTGAAAGGGGACAACTAGTACAAGCTATCCTGACAAAAGATGGTCTTTGCCTGCCAAAGGTTCTGGTGGTGACGCCATCCTAGGCTCCATGGTGACCTCTGTCCTGCCGTCCTTGTGGTCTTGGTCTCATTACACTGATATGGAAACCTTCGCCTGATGCCTTGGTACTCCGCGCCTGCGCTTGCCCCTTTGGCACCAAAGAGGAAACAAGGACGCTGCGCACGCTGGCACCCGCCTGGTGTCGATCGTCGTGGCTCTCCTCACGAGAGCCTTGCGAGGTTCGCCCCGCCTTGATATCTCTACTCCTCGCGAGGCAGCCTGGTGAGGCCGCTCCTGAGGAGGTCTTGCGTCATCCGCCTCGCGAGGGTCTTGAATGCCTTGTTGATGATGATGGGCCGTACAGACCTGCCAGCACAACCACACCATGGACCACAGACAGGCAAGTCTGGGGACCCCCGTTCCCAGAACACCGACAGTGGCGGCAGCGAAGGGAGGCCAGCCTTGCCCTGAGGTCGATCCTCACGAGGCTGGTCCCTCCAGGCGCCCTCGCGAGGCTGGTCCTGCCAGCGGTCCTCACAAGGTTGGTCACGCCACTCCTAGCGAGGGCCTCGGTCGTCCTAGCGTCCTCCGCTTCGTCCTCCTCCTCGGCCGTAGCCTCGGTCATTGCACTTGAGGCGTCGACAGAAACGCCCATCGCGGATGGCCCTCAGCTCTTGACAGTCATTGGTATTGTGGTTGTGCACGTTGTGGAAGGCGCAGAATGGACGGCTGCCCTTCGAAGACTCCGAGTGGTCGCGACCATGCTTCATCTCTAGCTCGGCCGCAAGCACGGCCACTCCCTTGCGCTTCACATCCTTTGCCATGGACTTCTTGTCTTCTGGGTCGGTAGCAGGGAGTTCGAGGAGCGAGAGATGCCCCTCCTCAGCTCTTCCGCACTTGGTTGCCATGTCGAACATCTCTAGAGCCGTGCATAGGTCTTCATGGATGGTGAGCTCCTCCTTCATCTTGACGTCGCGGACGCTGTCGGAGAATGCGGAGATGATGGCCTCGTCCGTCACCTTGGGGATCTTGAGGTGAACGCTGTTGAAGAGCTGGATGTATTTCTGCAAGGTTTCCCCTGGCTGCTGCTTGATGTGCCGCAAGTCTCCCGCGGCCGGGAGGCGGTCACGAGTGCCCTGGAAGTTGGCGACGAAGCGCTCGCGCATCTCGCCCCAGGAGGAGATCGATCCCGCGGGCAGGTTCAGGAGCTACGAGCGCGTGCCATCCTTGAGGGCCATGGGAAACCAGTTCGCCCTGACCTTTTCGTCACCGCTGGCCACCTCGATGCTTAGCTCGTAGAGCTGCAAGAACTCGGCAGGGTCAGGGGTACCGTCGTAGCACGGAGGCAGGTCTGGCTTGAACTTGCCAGGCCAGACGACGCTACACAGCTCAGGAGTGAAGGCGCGACGGCTGCTGTAGTCACTGGAGCCCGTCACGGGGGCGGAGCCTGGTCTTGGTATCCGCGCGCCACCACCGCGGGCGGTGCACGGTCTTGATGCGGTGGTGCTAGGAGCTTAGGTGCGTTGTCTTGTTGCGGTCGAGGGATTTCTTGGCAGCTTCCTTCTCCATGTGCAGGCGCCTTGCGCGGCGGGTCGCGCCGTGGGGCCGCGCATCTTGGTTCGAGGGCGCCGTCTTGATGGGGAGGTGGTGGAGGCGCTCTGTGGGCCACGTCGCCCACGGCAGGAGGCGGGCGAGGTAGCGAGAGGGATGGGGCGTGAGAGCCCCCAGCGGTGCTGATGAGCTCGGTGATGTAGTCCAGCCAGTCGTCATAGAGGTCGTCGATGGGGCGGTACCGTAGGAGCTCGCGCTCCTTGAGCAGCGCAACCTATGTGTCCATGGGCGCGCAACGAGCGTGGGACGACGAGCCAGCCGGAATCAGCGATGGGGTGGTGGTGCATTCGTCCCGCCGCACATAGGGGTGCAGCGGCGAAGCCTTCTGCTCGTTCGCCGCTGGGCCGGTGGCGGCGTTGGAAGCGGGCGATGGAGAGCGACGGGGAGGCCTGCCGACAGGCGCCGTTTGAGCGACACGAGCGTTGATAGCGGCTCGGCGGTCAGCAAGAGCTTGGCGAGCATTAGCCATGAAATCTGCAGAACGGTGGAGCGTGGATCATCGGAGGAAAGCTTCGGCTCACCCCCTAGCTGGCATGCAAAATGTCGGATCGTGGGTTCCGGCTAACCCTTGAGGTTCGAACACAGGGGTGCGCACGAAGTGTTCCTCCTCTCTAGCTCGCTCGCTCGACGATCCCACGACCTAGCTCGACAAACCCAAGAAACACGAGACACAGAGGTTTATACTGGTTCGGGCCACCATTGCAGTGTAATACCCTACTCTAGTGTGGTGGTGGTTGATTGCCTTGAGGGCTAGGGATGAACTAGTACAGTGGATAAACTGCCTCCTGAGGAGAGGTGTTCTTGAGCTCGAAGAGCTAGTGTGTGTGAGGATGGTCTGAATGACCCCCTTGCTACGGTGGTGGCTAGCCCTATTTATAGAGGCCCTGGTCCTGTTCCCAAATGTTAGGCAGGAAGGGATCCAACAACGACCAAGTTTGAAGGGGGACAACTAGTACAAGCTATCCTGACAAAAGGTGGTCTTCGCCTACCAAAGACTCTAGTGGTGACGCTGCTATGGGCTCCGCGGTGAACTCCGTCCTGCTATCCCCCTAGACTTGGTCTTGTTGCACCGATATGGAAACCTTTGCCTGATGCCTCGGGACTCTTCACCTGCGCTTGCCTCTTTAGCACCAAAGAGGAAACTGGTACACTCCCCCCCTGGCCTTGGTCGTCATCGCTCATGTCACATGAACCTCGCGAGTTGCCCCTTGCATAGATATCTCCGCTCCCCGAGAGCCAGCTTAGTGAGGCTGCCCCCAGGGAGGTCTTAGCATCGTCTGCCTCGCGAGGCATGGCCCCTCATGCGGGTCTTGAGTTGTCGCTGTAGATGATGGATCGTACCAGGCCGCTGATGGAGCCACGCCGTGGGCCGCAGGTGTCGGTGTCAAAACCAGTGGATCTTAGGTAGGGGGTCCCGAACTGTGCGTCTAAGGCGGATGGTAACAGGAGGCGGGGGACACAATGTTTACCCAAGTTCGGGCCCTCTCGATGGAGGTAATACCCTACTTCCTGCTTGATTGATCTTGATGATATGAGTATTACAAGATTTGATCTACCACGAGATCGTAGAGGCTAAACCCTAGAAGCTAGACTATGATTATGATTGTCCTCGTCCTATGGACTAAACCCTCCGGTTTAGATAGACACCGGAGGGGTCTAGGGTTACACAGAGTCGGTTACAAGGGAGGAGATCTACATATCCAAATTTCCAAGCTTGCCTTCCACGCCAAGGAGAGTCCCACCCGGACACAGGACGAAGTCTTCAATCTTGTATCCTCATAGTCCAATAGTCCGGCCAAAGGATATAGTCCGGCTGTCCGGGGACCCCCTAATCCAGGACTCCCTCGGTAGCCCCTGAACCAGGCTTCAATGACGATGAGTCCGGCGCACAGATTGTCTTCGGCATTGCAAGGCGGGTTCTTCTCCAAATTCCGAATACCTGTCGAGTAGTGTCCGACTCCCCATGACTGTTGCACTCCTTGGCTTCTGCGCCTAATAATGGCTATCCACAACGTGTTGAGCGAATGCGAGAAGTCGGGGCATTTTTACACTTTCCACCCTAACCATGTGAGTAAGTCATCTATTTAAAGAGACGGGGATCCTCAGATCCAGATCACACCATCCTCCCACAGCGAGTATCCATCGGAGCGCGCCCGGAAAAAGTCCATCCCATCATGGCCGGCCATCGCAGCTCCTCCTCTCGCTCCTGTAGCCCTAAGCCAAGCGATTGGAAGAAGTGTTCCGTCCCCCACAGCCAACTAGTAGAGTTACAGACCCAAGGGTTTCTCCCTCCAATGTATATGGTCCTTGTTCGAGCCGGACATGCCACTTACAATGGCATGGAGCAAGCGGAGAGCTTTCCCAACCCATCCATGGGGGAGCGGGTATGCCTTGTCCCTTACTTATTAAGGGGTCTTGGATTTCCGATCCATCCGTTCCTCCACGGGCTCCTGGAGTTCTACGGCCTCTAGCTGCATAACTTTACTCCCGCCTCCATATTACACATTGTTGGCTACGTCGCCTTTTGCGAGTAGTTTTTGGGCTGTGAAGCTCATTTTGATCTATGGAAGAGGCTATTTTGCCTCGTACCCCGTACACAGGAGGAGTCACTATATCAAGTGGGCGGAGCCGAGATATGGTGCATCGCTGGGACCGGATACCTGTCCGGTACTCCGAAGAAGACATCCGGAGACTATCCTTCGAAGTGGTTTTATATGGAGGACGTCCCCCTTCCGGATCCTATTCGGATGGGCCTTCCCGAGTTCAATAACGCCCCTCTGAAGAAATGCCGCAGCTGGCGCCCTCGGAACCCCCAGGAGGAAGATAACAGAGAGGTCCTTTAACTGATGGGCCGGATAAAAACTCTAGCCAAATCAGGATTGACAATAATCGAGGTTATGTCAATATGTATAATGCAGGGGGTGTAACCACTTCAATATCGGGGACAACCCATGTGGCACTTTAATGGAGGAGATGATGCCACCCACTGCGGTCGTAAGGGATCGGACTCCGTCGCTGCTCTAGCGAAAATACTGTCTGATTTATATAAAGGATAGGAGGAGTTCATTCGCATTAAGCCACAGGATGGATTCTCCATGTACAACCCCCGAAACTGGGTGAACTACTACTTTCTATTCCAGACCTTCCCACATTCTTCGTCATAAGTATTTACCTTGCTATTTCATAGTAGGAACTTCGAAAAGCTGTGAGGGAGGTCCACAGCCCGTCTCCACAACCAGAGGACCCTGACTGGGCCCTCGACCCCGGACTCGAAGAAGATCCAGACACATTTGTGGAGCTCATCGACAGGCCGTTCTATCAGTTAAGCTGCGTCGGTGCCTTGGTGGCCATCATAGCCGATTATCCTGGACTGCTCCCTGCATCGCATGTAAGTAAAACCGGAGTCCCAACTTCTGAGAAGGATCCGCACTTCACCTACCGCACACATATGGTGTCTTACAGGGAAGGCTCTCGGGACGCCATGCCGAACCCGTAGTGACTCATCAACGAGGGGCACCGAAGTCGGGTAGGCTTAAAAGGAAGGCAGTCAGCACTAAGACGCCGTCGCAGAGGTATGAAAAAGAACCCCGCTCTGTGGTTGTCATCTTTTAAAATAAATAACGTCCATGGTTCCTAGAAGGAAAAATGTCACCGGACCATATCCGGAGAGCCTACTGGCCAAGCCTCCACCAGCCGGGCTCCAGAGCCGAACTTAGAAGAAGACGCTAACGTGGGGCCAACACCGGACGTTCCTCCTACAGAGGATGCGGATAGGCTGTCCGCTACGAATTCCAAAGTGGAGAGTGCCATGAATCACAAGCGTCGCCAAGCTGTACTCCGCGGCGCTTGTTTCTCTCAAGAGGTGTTCGATGCCTTCAACTCAGGAGACGCGTACATCCGAGCTGCTCAAAATGGTCTTGCCCAAGGCACGGACCAGTATGTAAAGGATATACGGGTAAGAAAATCTAATAATTATGTATATCAGTAGCCCCTGAGACTTTAAATAGTTGGCACAACTGATTTAAGGATCATTGTTTGCGTAGGTTCTTACGGAGAAGAATACCCAGTTGTCTCAAGAGCTTGAGGAGTGCAAAGCCCAGCTACAGGCCGCAGTTGCCGCAATGAAGGAGTCCAGAAAGGCCCCATCTGGTAACACTTGTTTCTATGACATGTTCCATTTAGTACTCGGCTTGCATGCAAATCTAACAATGGATTCTGCAGATGATCCCGGAGTGAATCCGGAGGTCGTGCGAGGGGATGAGCAACATGCTCAACGACAGCTAAAGGCTGGCGAGCGCGTTCTTACATAGGTTCGTCGGGAGAAACACGATCTCCAAGATGCCAATACCCGGCTGGGCGTTGAACTGAAAGATGTTCAGGCCCAGCTTGCTGACTCCATAAAGGAGAATAAGAGGCTTCGACACGGCATTTTTAGTAAGTGCTTGAACGAACTTTTATAGAGTTCGGCGAAGAAACCAGCTAATAGAGTTTTATCTGTAGGTATGCTGACGGGTCGTCCTGCTGAGGAGATGCCCGGGTCAGTGGGTGATCTTCTGCCAGAGCTCTCACAACTGCACGAACAAGTTTGGCAGGTGATGCAGGGCATCGCCCAAGCCTTGTGGCCATCCGCCTCCCTGCCAGGAGGCATGGTGGAGCTTGTTGAGATGCTCAAGGGAGCGCGGCGGCGCTTCCGATTATGGAAGATATCAGCCTGCCGACAAGGTGCAAGGGAAGCCTGGGCCATGGTGAAGACGTGATATACCAAGGCTGACCCGAACCACATGGCCGATGTCGGACCTGTGGGGTCTGATGGGAGAGAGATCCCCATTAGTTTGGTGTATGACCAGGTGAAATTAGCCACAAAGTATTCCCAACAGGATTGTAGGCTAGACAACCTGTTGGATGGTATAGAAGAAGAATTTAGTCAGTCTAAGTGACTGTGTACTTCAAGTGACATATATTGTCCCTAGTCGGATTGTAAATCATTTGTCATGGCGGACCTTTTCGCTTCGACCTCTGGACCCGACAGTCCGGAGTGTATCCAAATACCTGCTCAGTTATGTAAAAACCGGGGTACGCGTGGAAACCAGGCGTAGGGGTCATAAGTGCTTGAACAGACAAGTACCCAACTAGCTATGTTATATTACATGGATAGTAAGAAACATCTTCTAGGAAGAATAATTCCGTTAAGGATTCCTTTCCCTCGGTACGCATGCATTAATGTGCATGTCCGAACTACGAAAAGAGACGCAGGATATAAACATCTGTGGGCATGTATTAAAATAAATGAAAGTTATCTTTTGTTCACCGACCGAATATTCCCTTAAGAACGCTAGCTTCCGGCTTCTCCCAGTCTGAGGTACACATCTAGCTGACCCGGCAGTAACAATCATAGAGGTGCGCCCATTATGCCCTAGCCGAATTAACGGGAACATAGGGCATAAACACAAGAGCCAGGCAACCCAGCTTGGCCAAAAATTAAGTCATATCGATGCATATAGTGGCGAAGAAAAGGTACATGTGGAAAAGTAACGCATGTGCGGGGGGCATAGAGCCCGGAACATGGTTATATTAAGCTTCTGTATAAGAAGCCCCCAAATATAATGAGCACACCTAGCGTGTCAAGATTGTGCACTCAAGACACATTTTAACCTTTTAAGTCCGTGAAGAAAAAGGGAAGAAGGAAAGAAAGAAAAGACAGATAACGGGTATATAAAAAATTGACGGAGGTAAGGAGACGAACATAGAGTCCGGCACTAGGCGTAGAACCTTTGGAGTCTGGCCGCGTTCCATGGGTTTGGCTCGAGTTGATTGTTCAATGCATCCCGCACATGGTACACTCCACCGGTCAGGACTTTGTTGATAATGAAGGGACCTTCCCATTTGGGCTTGAGCTTGTTCTTTTTCTTCTCCGGTAGGCATAGAACGAGTTCGCCAACGTTATAAATTTTGGCCCATACTTCTCTGCTTTGATACCGTTGAGCCTGTTGCTGATAGAATGTGGAGCGGGCTTTTGCCACGTCACGCTCCTCCTCCCGGGCGTCCAAACTGTCCTGCCGATCAAGCTCGGCTTCTTTCTCTTTGTACATGCGCACTTGAGGTGAGTCATGAATGATGTTGCAGGGCAATACCACCTCTACGCCGTACACCATAAAGAATGGTGTGTATCCGGTAGTGCGATTCGGCGTGGTTCGTAGCCCCCATAGTACGGAGTCAAGCTCCTCCACGCAGTGCATATCTGATTCCTTCAAGGATCGTACTAATCTGGGTTTAATGCCGCTCATGATAAGACCATTTGCTCGCTCGACTTGACCGTTAATTTACGGGTGATAGACAGAGGCATAATCGAGCTTAATGCCCATGTTGCTGCACCAAGTTTTTACATCGTTGGCTGTAAAGTTCGAGCCATTATCGGTGACGATGTTGTGGGGGACGCTGTAACGGTGTACAACCACGGATATGAAGTCTATCACTGGTCTGGACTCGGCCATTTTAACTGGTTTGGCTTCTATCCATTTGGTGAATTTATCCACCATGACCAATAGGTATTTTTTCTTATGGCTTCCCCCTTTAAGGGGTCGGACCATATCAAGCCCCCAGACCGCAAAGGGCCAAGTAATGGGGATTGTTTGGAGAGCGGTAGGTGGCATATGGGTTTGGTTTGCAAAAAGCTGGCAATCGACGCAACGTTGAACGAGGTCCTGTGCGTCTGCTTGGGCCGTCGGCCAGTAAAAACCTGTACGGAAGGCCTTGCTTACAAGGGCCTGAGCTGCGGCCTGGTGGCCACCAAGTCCAGCATGAATTTCTGCCAACAGTTTCCGTCCTTCCTCTTCGGAGATGCACCTTTGAAGTACTCCGGTAGCGCTTTTCTTATAAAGCTCTCCCTCGTGGACCTTGTAGGATTTAGACCGCCTCACAATGCAACGTGCCTCGTTTGGGTCATCAGGGAGTTCTTGCCTAGTTAGGTAAGCCAAGAAGGGTTCTGTCCACGGGGCGATGACAGCCATAATCACGTGGGCCGAAGGTGTTATTTCGGTGGCAGAGCCTCCGATTACGTCAGAGTGTTCGAGTTCTGCTGTTCTGGCCGGATCCGGACTGTTTTTGCCGGTCTCCCCATCCCACACCACGGATGGCTCAAACAGCCTTTCCAAGAAGATATTAGGTGGGACAGGGTCGCGCTTAGCGCCGATGCAGGCGAGGATATCCACCGCTTGGTTGTTTTCTCGGACCACATGGTGGAATTTGAGGCCCTCAAACCGAGCTGACATTTTGAGGACGGCGTTGCGGTAAGCCACCATTTTTGGGTCCTTGGCGTCAAAGTCCTCATTTATTTGAGATATTGTGAGGTTCGAATCCCCCCGCACCTCTAGGCATTGAATGCCCATGGAGACTGCCACCCGGAGACCATGCAACAGGGCCTCATATTCTGCTGCATTGTTGGAGTATGTGTATAATATTTAGAGTATGTATTGGACTGTATCTCTGGTGGGGGATGTTAGGATGACGCTTGCCCCCAGACCAGCCAGCATCTTAGAGGCGTCAAAGTGCATGGTCCAATTGGAGTACGCGCCATACTCTTTAGTGAGTTCGGCTTCCGTCCATTCGGTGACGAAATCAGTAGTACTTGCGACTTAATGGCTCGCCGTGGTTGATATGTTATGTCGAATGGGAGGAGCTCGATAGCCCATTTAGCAATCCGACCCACGGCATCGTGGTTATTTATTATGTCGTTGAGTGGTACTTCGGAGGCCACCGTAATTGAACACTCTTGAAATTAGTGTCGTAGTTTCCGGGATGCCATGAAGACCGCGTATGCTATCTGTTGATAATGTGGGTACCGTGATTTGCATGGAGTGAGGACGGTGGATACGCCATCTCTCGAAGTGGATACGGTTTCTTAATGTGGGTACCGGCTTTTGAAGCGGAAACTTATGTTCGTCCGTCTCTCGTTCGACGATGAACACTGCGCTTACAACTTGGTGTGTTGCCGCTATATATAACAACATTGGTTCGCCGACATTTGGCGCGGCCAAGATTGGGTTGGTGGCCAATACGGCCTTTATTTCTTCCAATCCGGCTGTGGCCGCATCCGTCCACTCGAAGTGTTTGGTGCGTCGAAGAATGCGATAAAGAGGTAGTGCCTTTTCTCCTAATCGGGAGATAAAGCGGCTTAAGGAAGCCACGCATCCAGTTCACTTATGGATTTTCTTGAGGTTTGTTGGGATAGCCAACTGTGACAAAGCTCGGATTTTAGCCGGATTTGCTTCAATTCCTCTATTGGAGACGATGAAGGTCAAGAGCTTTCCGGCGGGGACGCCGAAAACGCATTTTTCCGGATTGAGCTTGATGTCATATGTTCGGAGATTGTCGAACGTCAGCCTCAAGTCGTCTATTAAGGATTCGACGTGTCTTGTTTTAATGACCACATCGTCTACGTATGCCCCCACTGTTTTGCCGATTTGTGTTTCCAGGCATGTCTGAATCATGCGTTGATAGGTTGCCCCGGCGTTTTTGAGCCCGAAAGGCATGGTGTTAAAACAGAAGGGGCCGTATGGAGTGATGAATGCCGTTGCGGCTTGATTGGGCTCCGCCATCTTAATTTGATGGTATCCGGAGTATGCGTCGAGGAAGCACAATGAGTCGTGTCCTGCGGTAGCGTCGATAATTTTGTCGACGCGTGGGAGGGGGAAGGGATCCTTGGGGCAAGCCTTGTTAAGGTCCTTGAAATTTACACATAGGCGCCAGGATTTTTCCTTCTTTGGTACCATCACCAGGTTTGCTAGCTAGTCCGGATGTTTTATTTCTCTAATGAATCCAGCCTCGAGTAACTTGGCTAGCTCTTCTCCCATGGCTTGTCGCTTAGGCTCAGAGAAACACCGAAGAGTCTACTTGACCAGCTTGAACCCCTTTAGAATGTTAAGGCTATGCTCGGCCAGCCTGCGTGGGATTCCTGGCATGTCTGAAGGATGCCAGGCAAAGAAGTCCCAATTCTCGCACAAGAACTCCCGCAGTGCGGCATCTGTTGTGGGGTTCAGTTGTGCCCCGATGGATGCTGTTTTTGTAGGGTCCGTTGGGTGTACTTGGAATTTGACTATTTCGTCCACTGGTTTAAAAGAGGTGGACTTAGGTATTTTGTCGAGTATCACGTCGTCCCTGTCCACCGAGGAGCGCAACGCAGTTTGTTCTTCGGCCGCAAGGGCTTCGGATAACGCCTCGAGGGCTAGTGCGGCAGTTTTATTTTCGGCGCGGAGTGCTATGTCCAGATAACTAGCCAGAGTGATGATTCCATTGGGCCTGGGCATTTTGAGCTTCATGTACCCGTAATGGGGTATAGCTTGGAAGATCGTGAATGCCTCCCTCCCTAAAATGGCGTGGTATCCGCTACTGAACGGGGCCACTTGGAATGTGATTTCTTCGGACCTATAATTCTCCGGCGTGCTGAATACCACATATAGTGTGATTTTTCCCGCACATCGTGCCTCCCGACTAGGGATGATTCCTCTGAAGGTCGTGCTGCTTTGCTCAATGCGGATCTTGTCTATTTCCATTTTGCTAAGAGTTTCCTCGTAGATGAGGTTCAATCCGTTGCCGCTGTCCATGAGAACTTTAGTAAGCCAGAAGCCGTCCACAATTGGACTAAGGACCAAAGCGGCTGGTGCTCGGGCTGTTCGGAATTGACATTCATCACTGGCACTGAAGGTTATGGCCGTGTCATTCCATGGATTTATTGCTGCAACGTGGCAGACTTCGGCAAGGCTGCGGAGTGTTCTCTTGCGCCTATTATTTGAGGCGAAGATCTTGAAGATTGTCAATACTGTATTGTTCTTTTCCACGGGATGGTGCTCTATTCTATTGTTGATGAGGATATCCTCGCCGCTCTTGGCCACCTGCCGGAGTTTCCAACATGCTCTAAGGTTGTGTGTTGGCATGGTGTCCGCTGTACTGTGAATTTTGCATGGCCCATTCAGCCATCCCTCCAATACAGTTCTACGCCCTGTAGTGGGCTTTTTGTTTCTTTGTAATTGGATCAAGTGACTTACGAGAGTACACCCTTTTAGTTCGGACGGGGGGTTTAGTGAGAGGCGGAGGGTCCCCAAATTTTGTTTGGGTTTTCCAGGCGCTTTCCATCGCACAGTACTTCCGTACTATGGCTGCCAAGTCAGCAAAGTGTGCTATGTCACGGCGACTTATGGCGTTGAGGATTCCCTTGTCCGTGCAATTTTTGCAAAAGAATGAAATTGCGTCTTCCTCGTGACAGTCCTTGACCTTGCTCATTACAAGGAGGAATCTAGCCCAATAGTGATGTACTATCTCTTGGGGCTCTTGTCTAATTGGGGAAAGATCACTTGAGTTTGGGTGGGTGGGCAGATTTAGGTCCGAACCCTGACCCGATCTGAGACCCAGGGGCGGAGGAGTTTCCGAGCTTGGCAGTTCGGACTCCGGGATGTTGCCAAATAGTTTTGGCCTGCTGTCTGATTCTAGGTTCGAAGCTTGGGCCATGTCCTCCCGTGGATGGGTATCCGGCTTGGAGAGCTCGGGAATCCGGACATAGATTGTCCTCAAAATAGAGGAAGAATTGCTACATTGCTCCTCCACCACCGCTATCTGATGGGTGACCGGCGGAGAGTTAATATCCCTTTGGTCGGGTTTAAGCCCGATCTGATCATAGTCCGTTGCGACTCCCAGGGCGGCGATGCGATCCAAGAGCTCGTTCAAGGAAGAGAGCTCTATAGGATCCATCTGCTCAGCGAATCCCGAGCCGACGTGGAGGCTGTTTTTGATGACCCGAGAAGTCATTGTTGGCGCAACGGCCGAACGGGCAGTCATGACAAAGCCGCCCAGTCGGAGAGTTTGGCCTACAGCCAGGGCTCCCCCCCCCCCCCGAGGTAATGTTGTCCTTGACAACAAGATGAGCCATCAAGCCTTATCGTGGCAGCACAGTGGAACTCTCAATGAAAGCACCAATGTCGGTGTCAAAACTGATGGATCTCGGGTAGGGGGTCCCGAACTATGCGTCTAAGGCGGATGGTAACAGGAGGCAGGGGACACAATGTTTACCCGGGTTCGGGCCCTCTCAATGGAGGTAATACCCTACTTCTTGCTTGATTGATCTTGATGACATGAGTATTACACGAGTTGATCTACCACGAGATCGTAGAGGCTAAACCGTAGAAGATAGCCTATGATTATGATTGTCCTCGTCCTACGGACTAAACCCTCCAGTTTATATAGACACCGGAGGGGGCTAGGGTTACACAGAGTCGGTTACAAGGGAGGAGATCTACATATCCGAATTTCCAAGCTTGCCTTCCACTCCAAGGAGAGTCCCACCCGGACACGGGACGAAGTCTTCAATCTTGTATCTTCATAGTCCAACAGTCCGGCCAAAGGATATAGTCCGGCTGTCCGGGGACCCCCTAATCTAGGACTCCCTCAGCAGGCAGGCAAGTTTGGGTACCCCCGTTCCCAGGACGCCGATAGAGGGAGTGTTGTACTACACCATTTTTCAATTGTTGATTAGCTTCTAATATTAACTTGGTGCTTTTAGGTACATATATCATTGCCAAAGATCCACACTTTGACCCTTTCTGCTTATGGGGCAATGAGATATTCATGAACCTGCATCAAGTGAGGAAACTAATAAAGATTTTTATTAAAATGGGTCAAAAGATGTCAATCAAACTATTTGTTTACACTTTATGCAACACAACGGTGAACTGTAGGATGGTAAGTAAGAACCCTATAGCCTTCTTTTTACTGCCCGCAATGAGTTGTGTTAGATGATAATGTCTGAATCCTTTTTCTTTTGTAGTGGATCCTGAAGCAGTTTACTCAAGATTACCTCTCAAACTATATGATTGGCGGCCGGCCATCGCAAGGGGTTGGACTAGAGTCCTGCATCCCTTCTGCATCCTGGAGAGCACAATAGGGCCATTCCGCTTCACCTTGTTCAGCAACCGGAATGTCTGTCTGTAATAGTACAAGTATAGAACCCTGGTTCATCATTCTTTATTTGGTGCTTATGTAATTCTTAAACATATGTACCTGTGAATCGAGTAATGCATTAGTTGTTTGAACCTGATGTATATGAATAAAGCTATAGCCTACTTTAAAGTTTAAATTAGGTACAATTTTAAATAGCAGCAATTAAATTATGGCGAAATTACAGTGTGCAGGTCATTACGGCACACACGGTTGGTAAAACACAAACGTTTGCAATATACACCATAATCCGAGATGGTTCACAGAAAGGAAACATGTGCAAGCATGCACACAATTGCCGTTTGCAAAGCGTGTGTGATGTCAGACACTATCACATACGGCGCGGGAAAACTAAATATGTGTGATTGTCTAACTATCATACACGGTTTATAGTCATGAACTGTTTGTGATGTGCCAGGCATCATAAAACTCCCGTGCCTGGAATCTGCCTGGAAAGCTCCCGTGCCTGGAATCTGCCTGGTTTTAGGTAAAACCACAAAACTCCGACTGTTATGGCAATGCGAGAACAACCTAGTAGCAAGGATGAAGCGTTTGGGATATTCAAGATATCAAAAATGGTTATATAGGGACAACTGTATGCATCAAGGCTCCCTATCCCCGACGGTTTCTGGTTCATGTGGGAAGGACCCCCTGTCGTTGTCAAAACCGGCGGATCTCGGGTAGGGGGTCCCGAACTGTGCGTCTAGGATTGATGGTAACAGGAGACGAGGGACATGATGTTTACCCAGGTTCGGGCCCTCTCTATGGAGGTAATACCCTACTTCCTGGTTGATTGATCTTGATGAATATGAGTATTACAAGAATTGATCTACCACTAGATCGTAATGGCTAAACCCTAGAAGCCTAGCCTATGAATATGGTAATGAGTATATGTATCTTCCCCTTACGTACTATCCCCCTCGGTTTATATAGACACCGAGGGAATCTAGGGTTTACATGGAGTCGGTTACATAAGAAGGAATCTTCGGTCGCCAAGCTTGCCTTCCACGCCAAGTATAGCCCAATCTGGACACGGTGCAGTCTTCGGCCTTCATGTCTTCACAGCCCATCAGTCTGGCCCATGGATAATAGGCCGGACGCCCGAGGACCCCTTAGTCCAGGACTCCCTTAGTAGCCCACGAACCAGTCTTCAATAGCGAGGTGCTCGGCACATATATTTTCTTCGGCATTGCAAGGCGGGTTCCCCCTTCAATGATCTCCAGGTAATGTATTCGGCCATTGATCCAACGTCGCCTCCTTGGCTTCTGCGCGTTGAATAATCTTTGTCCTCCACGTGTCGAGTGAATGTGGAAAGTCAGGGTATTTTTGCGAATAACACCCCATCCATGCGAGGAAGAGCGCCTACTTAAAGATATTGGATCCCAGATCCATTCAGCGCTACGCAGAAGAAATCCCTAGAGACTGCTTAGGAGAAACCATTCCAGCATGGCTAGTGCTCCCAGCTCCTCCGCTCATCCCGGCCCAGATAAAGGCGAGTGGGAGAGGTGTTCCGTTTCTCATAGCCGATTGACGAAGTTGCAATCGCATGGATTCCTTCCCCATGCAGATCTAGTCCCTGTTCGAACGGGGCTAGCTTTCTTCAATGAGGGGACTCAGGCAGAGGACTTCCCCAATCCGTCCGGTGGGGAGCGAGTTTGTTTTGTCCCCTACCGGCTAAGAGGCGTTGGATTTCCAATCCATCCGTTCCTCTGTGGGCTTCTGGAATACTACGGTCTCGAGTTGCACAACTTCACTCCGACCTCTATTCTGCACATTGCAGGTTACATCGCTTTATGCGAACTTTTCCTGGGCGTCGGGCTTCATTTCAAATTGTGGAGGAAGCTGTTCTATCTCGTCCCGCGCAATCACGAATGGTTAATATTTGAAGTGAGCGGAGCCAAAGTATGGTGCGTCTCCGATACCAGATATCCATCCGGCACACCAAGGAAGGCACCTGATGAATGGCCCTCTGAATGGTTTTATATAGAGGACGTTGCGCTTCCCGACCCGATTCGAAAGGGTCTTCTTGAATTTGCGCGTGTCCCGCTGTACAAACGCCACAGTTGGCGTCCCCGGAGCCTTGAAGAGGAAGATGGCGTGGAGGTTCGTCAGCTGATGAGCAGGATAAAAGAGCTCACTCAATCCGGACTCACAGTAATCGAGGTTATGGCGATTTCCATAGTGTGAGGGGTTCAGCCACTCCAATACAGAGGGCTTCCAATGTGGCACTACAATGGGGAGGACGACGCCTCTCGCTGCGGCCGGAAAGGTCCAGATACCCCTGCCGCTTTGGCTAAGATATTTGCCGAACTGTTCAAAGGGGAGGAAAAGGAATTTCTCCGCATCAAATTTAGAGACGGGTACTCTATGTATAACCCTCCCAGCTGGGTAAGGCCCGACCCCTCTGTTTTTAATTCTTCCCTCTCCGAATTGTCTTTGATAAACTTCTAGCTTGTTTGCTTATGACAGCACTGGCGAAAGGTCACCGAGGGATTTTATAGTCCTGCCCCACAACCGGAGGACCACAACCGGGAGCTCGATCCCGGGTTCGAAGAGGATCCGAATATATTTGTGCTGCTTGCGGAGGGGGTGTTTTACCAGGTGAGCTACGATGGCACAGAAGTGGCCATCGTCGCCGACTACCCCGGTCTTCTTCCAGCTTCACACGTAAGTGATCCGAACACACCTTATTCAAAAGAGATCTCTCCTTCCTTCTTACCCACCGCATTGCCTTGTGCTCAAAAGGGGAAGGGTACCGCGCGCCATACTACTCCAAGGGTACCTCCGAAGAGGGCGCCCCCCACTCCGGGCGAACCTTCCAAGAGGAAAACAAACAAAGATACGGTCCTGCCCTCATCGAAGAGGTATCAATTCGCCAACCTGCATCTAAGCAGTCATGTCCAACCGTGACCTTCCTGTTATCCATGTGTTAGGAGAACGACGCGCCGGACCATATCCGGAGGTTCGAGCGGCCGTACATCTCGCAGCCAGGATTCAAATCCTACCATGAAGAGGGGGGCTGATGTAGAGGCGAAGCCGGACTGTCCTTCGGCCGAGGACTCGGATGATGTATCCGTTACCAACTCGGAAGTGGAGAGTGCGATGAATCATCGGCACCGCCGGGCCATTTTACAAGACCCTGGCTTTTCAGAAGAGTCATTTAACGCCTTCAACTCGGTCGATGCATACATCCGAGCTGCTCGAGATGGGATTAACAAGGCCACAAAGCAACATTTGAAAGATGTGCAGGTAAATTTATTTTGTCTGACTATGATAACCATATGCTAGTAGCCCCCGAGACTTAAAGGAGTTAAAACAACTGATTTAAGGATCAATGTATGGCCGGGTGCTTATGGAGAAGAACACCCAGCTAGCTCAGGAGCTGGAAAAATGTCAGCGCCGGCTGCTTGCTGCCAATGCCGAACTGGAGAAATACAAAGCATCTCCCGGTAATGTTTCCTTCTATCAAAAATTCATAATGATACACCGATAGTGCGGATCTGGGTGCTAATCTTTGTGTTTCACCGTTAGACCAAGTACAAGAGCAGCTGGACGCCGCTCAAAGCGAAGAACGTGGAGCCAAAAAGCTACTAGCAGCGGGCGAGTGTGTATTGACAAAAGTTGTTCAAGAGAAAAAGAAACTCTAGGACTCGAACTCCAAACTTGGTGAAGAACTGAAAGATGTGCGAGCTCAGCTAGCTGACTCTGTGAAGGAGAACAAGAAGTTGTGAGGCGGCATATTCAATATGTGGCCCATTTTGTTTTGTAACAGTTTTGGAGGTAACCGTAGTTGATCTAGTTGTAATTGCAGGTGTTTTGATGAACCACCCCGAAGAGGAGGTGTCCGGATCATCGAGTGATCTTCTGCAAGGGCTGTCACAGTTGCACGAGCAAGCTCGGCAGGCGATGCAGAGTGTAGACAAGGCTTTGTGGCCATCCGACCCCCTCTAGGAAGCATGGAGAAGCTGGTAGAGTTATTCAAGGAAGCGCGACGGCGTATCCGGCTGTGGAAGATATCGGCATGCTGAGAGGGTGGGCGAGAGGCCTAGGCCATGGTAAAGACGCGATATACCAAGCTGGATCCTAATCACATGGCTCGTGTCGGACCGCTAGGGTCGAATGGGGAAGAAATTTCCGTTAGTTTAGTATATGACCAAGTAGAGGTGGCCGCCAAATATTCCCAACAAGATTGTAAGTTAGACTACCTGTTGGAAGGTGTAGAGGAGGAGGTTTTCGAGTCCAAGTAACTATGTACTTTCCTCATCTAGCTGAATTGTATATCATTTGTCATGGCAAACCTTTTCGCTGCAACCTCCGGTCCCGAAGGTGCATAGTGTTTCCGAATATCGTCGCAGCCGAATAGGCCGGGGTATGCCTGGAAAACTAGGCGTAGGGGTCATAGTTGCTTGAATAGACAAGTTGTATCTGGCTAGCTATGTTATATTACATTCATATCATAAGAAACATCTTCCAGAGAAAATAGTTCCACTAAGGGTTCCTTTCCTTGGGTGTACATGCATTTAATGCACATGTCCAAATTGTGATGTGAGCACCACAGTTTGTTTAACTTCTGGGGGTGCACAATGGAGTGACTTTAAAAACATCTTTAATTCACCGATCGGATATTCCCTGAAGAACGCTAGCTTTCGGCTTCACCTAGTCTGAGGTACACATCCGGATGACCCGGCAGTAACAATCGCAGAGGTGCTCCCGTTATTCCCTAGCCGAACTAACGGGAACATAGGGCATAAGCACAGGAGCCAGGCAACCCAGCTTGGCCAAAACTTAAGTCAAATCGATGCATATAATGGCAAAGAAAAGATACATATGGAAAAACTCATATGTGAGGAGCTTGATGCTCAAGGAATGACAAGAACTTCTGTCCGAGAAGCCCCCAGGCACAAGTGGCGTACATATTTAAAGATGTATGTGCCGATGGTGTGCGGTCCAGCCGCATCGAAGCTTTAAAGCGAGAAAGAAGAAAGTAATCAGAAAAGAGAGAAAAAATAATGGAAACTATAGGGGAGGAGGAGACGAACAAGGGGTTTAGCATTAGGCGTAGAATATCCGGAGTCTGGCCGTGTTCCAGGGGTTCGGCTCGAGGCGATTGTCTGATGCATCGTGAAGACGGCACGCTCCTCCGGTGAGAACTTCATCAATTATGAAGGGACCCTCCCATTTGGGCTTGAGTTTGCCCTTTTTCTTCTCCAGGAGCCGTAGAACGAGTTCGCTGACGTTGTAAGTCTTGGCCCGTACTTCTCTGCTTTGGTATCTTCGAGCCTGTTGTTGGTAAACTGCTGAATGGGCTTTTGCGACATCGCGTTCCTCCTCCAGGGCATCTAGGCTGTCCTGCCGATCGAGCTCAGCTTCTCTCTGTTCGTACATACGCACTCTAGGTGAGTCGTGAATAATATCGCAGGGCAATACGGCCTCTTCACCATACACCATGAAGAAAGGTGTGTACCCGGTAGTACGGCTGGGCATGGTCCGCAGCCCCCAGAATACGGAGTCGAGCTCCTCAACCCAGTGCTTGTTTGATTCTTTCAAAGACCGCACTAGTCTGGGCTTGATGCCGCTCATAATAAGACCGTTGGCACGTTCGACTTGACCGTTGGTTTGTGGGTGGTATACGGAGGCGTAATTAGTTTAATACCCAGATTAGTACACCAGCTTTTTACCTCGTTGGCTGTGAAATTGGAGCCGTTGTCAGTGATGATGCTGTGTGGGACACCATAAGGTGCACAACATCGGATATGAAGTCTATCACCGGGCCGGACTCAACCGTTTTGACCGGTTTGGCCTCTATCCACTTACTGAATTTGTCCACCATAACCAGCAGATATTTTTTCTTATGGCTTCCCCCTTTAAGGGGTCCAACCATGTCAAGTCCCCACACCGCAAAGGCCGAGTGATGGGGATTGTTTGTAGGGCAGTGGGGGCATATGGCTTTGATTGGCAAAGAGTTGGCATCCGACACAACGTTGGACAAGGTTCTGTGCATCCGCTCAGGCCGTCGGCCAATAAAACCCTGTACGAAAGGCCTTCCTAACAAGGGCCCGAGCTGCGGCGTGGTGACTGCCGAGTCCGGCATGGATTTCAGCCAAGAGCTGCCACCCCTCTTCCTCGGATATACATCGTTGAAGGACTCAAGTGGCGCTTTTCTTGTAGAGCTATCCATCATGAACCTTGTAGGCCATTGAGCGCTGGAAAATGCAGCGGGCCTCATTCTGGTCCCCAGGAAGCTCCTTCCTAATAAGGTAGGCTAGGAAGGGTTCGGTCCATGGGGCAATGACTGCCATGATGAGATGCGCCGACAGTGTTATGTCGGTGTTTCCGGGATCTGGGGTTATGTTTCGGTCCGGACTAGTATTGTCGTTTTTCCCCTGCCACACCACGGATGGCTTAAAGAGCCTTTCCAGGAAGATATTAGGTGGGATGGGGTCGCGCTTAGCGCCAATACGAGCAAGAACATCCGCCGCTTGATTACTTTCTCGAGCCACATGATGGAACTCGAGCCCCTCGAATTGGGACGACATTTTTATGACTGTGTTATGATACGCTGCCATCTTCGGATCCTTAGCATCGAAATCTCCATTTATTTGAAATATTGCAAGGTTTGAGTCCCCGCGCACTTCTAGGCATTGTATGCCCATGGAGACAGCCATCCGGAGACCATGCAATAAGGCCTCGTATTCGGCTGCATTATTGGAGTCTGTGTATAGTATTTGGAGAACGTACTGGATGATGTCTTCGGTATGGGACGTTAAAACGACAGCCGCTCCTAACCCTGCCAGCATTTTGGAGCCGTCGAAGTGCATGACCCAATTGGAGTATGTGCCGTACTCTTTAGGGAGTTCGGCCTCTGTCCATTCGGCGATGAAGTCGGCCAGTACTTGGGATTTGATAGCTCGACTTGGTTTGTATGTAATGTCAAATGGCAGGAGCTCAATGGCCCATTTCGCAATCCGGCCCATAGCATCGCGGTTGTTTATAATGTCGTTGAGTGGTACTTCAGAGACCACCGTGATTGAACACTCCTGGAAGTACTGACAGAGCTTTCGGGATGCCATGAAGACCGCGTATGCTATTTTTTGATAATGAGGGTATCGGGATTTGCATGGTGTGAGGAAACTAGATACATAGTATACTGGCTTCTAAAGCGGGAATTTATGTCCGTCCTGTTCTCGTTCAACGACGAGTACGGCGCTCACCACCTGATGTGTTGCCGATATGTATAATAACATTGGTTCGCCGTTGTTTGGTGCGGCCAGGATTGGATTGCTCGCAAGAAGGGTTTTTATTTCTTCCAGTCCGGCTGTTGCCGCGTCCGTCCACTCGAAGTGGTCGGTTTGCCGTAGAAGGCGATAGAGTGGCATTGCCTTTTCTCCTAATCTGGAGATAAAGCGGCTTAGAGCTGCCATGCAACCTACAAGTTTTTGAACTTGTTTAAGGTCTGTTGGCTTAGCCAATTGTGACAAAGCTCGGATTTTGGCTGGGTTTGCTTTGATTGCCCTATTGGAGACGATGAAGCCCAGCATTTTTCCAGCGGGGACGCCAAAGACACACTTTTCCTGGTTGAGCTTGATGTCATACGCCCTGAGGTTGTCGAATGTAAGACGTAAGTCATCTATTAGTGTTTCCACATGCCTGGTTTTGATGACGATGTCATCAACGTAAGCTTCTACTATTTTGCCAATCTGTTTCTCTAAGCATGTTTGAATCATGCGTTGATATGTGGTACCGGCGTTATTGAGACCAAAGGGCATGGTATTGAAGCAGAATGGGCCGTATGGGGTAATAAATGATGTTGCAGCTTGATCGGATTCCTTCATTTTGATTTGATGGTATCTGGAGTATGCATATAGGAAACATAGTGAGTCGTGTCCTGTGGCGGCGTCAATGATTTGATCAATGCGGGGAAGGGGAAAGGGGTCCTTAGGGAAAGCCTTGTTGAGATCCTTGAAATCGACACAAAGGTGCCAGGATTTGTCTTTCTTTGGTACCATTACTAGGTTTGCCAGCCAGTCCGGATGCTTGATTTCCCTGATGAATCAGGCCTCGATGAGCATGGCCAGCTCCTCCCCCATGGCTTGTCGCTTAGGTTCGGAAAAGCGCCGAAGTGTTTGCTTGACTGGTTTAAATCCCTTTAATATGTTGAGGCTATGTTCGGCCAACTTGCGTGGGATCCCTGGCATATCTGAAGGGTGCCAGGAAAATATGTCCCAATTTTCACGCATGAATACTCGTAATGCGGCGTTGACTGTTGGGTTCAGTTGAGCTCCGATGGATGATGTCTTCTTGGGATCCGTTGGGTGGACCTGGAATTTGATTATTTCTTCTGCCGGTTTGAATGAGGTGGATTTGGGGCGTTTGTCGAGGATCACATCGTCCCTGTCCACTTTGGAGCGTAGTGCGGTTAATTCTTTGGCCATGAGGGCTTCGGATAGCGCCTCCAGGGCTAGGGATGTGGTTTTGTTTTCATCGCGGAGTGCTATGTCCAGATCACTGATGAGAGTGATTATACCGTTTGGTCCGGGCATTTTGAGCTTCATATATCCATAGTGAGGTATAGCTTGGAAACATGTAAAAGCATCCCGCCCCAACAGGGCGTGATATCCGCTCCTGAAAGGGGCCACTTGGAAGGTTATTTCTTCGGATTGATAGTTCTCTGGCGATCCGAGTACCACGTCAAGTGTGATTTTGCCCACGCACCGCGCCTCCCGACTAGGAATAATTCCCCGGAAGGTTGTGTTACTTTGTTTGATGCGGCTCCTGTCTATTTCCATTTTATGGAGTGTGTCCTCATAAATGAGGTTTAGTCCGCTGCCGCCGTCCATGAGGACCTTGGTGAATCGAAACCCATCCACGATGGGGCTGAGGACTAACGCGGCTGGTGCTCGTACTGTTCTGTACTTTGGTTCATCACCGGCGTTGAATGTTATAGCCGTGTCGTTCCATGGGTTTATTACAACGGTTTGGCAGACTTCGTTGAGCTCGTGAATTGCCCTTTTGCGCTTGTTATTTGAAGCGAATGTCTCGAAGACTGTCAATACTCTTGGGTCATCGTCTTTTGGAGGGTGTTGTTCTGGGGCGTCCTTGATAAGGATGTCCTCGCCGCTCTTGGCTAACTGTCGTAGTATCCAACATGCTCTAAGGCTGTGGGTTGCCACGGTATCTGTTGTTGTATGTATTTTGCATGGGTCGTCGAGCCACCCTTCCAGAACGGTGCCGTGCCATATAGTGGCTTTGTGTTTTTTGACTGTTGGACTGGGCGTGCCACAAGGGTATGCTCTTTTCGCCTGTAGGGGAAATTGGGTTGGTGCTGGTGGTTCCCAGCGAGCTGCCCGAATTTCCCAGGCACTTTCCATCACGCAGTATTTTTGTACGATGGTTGCTAAGTCAGTAAATTTTAGTATGCAGCTGAGATTGATGGCGTTAAGGATTCCTTCGTCCGCACAGTTTTTGCAGAACACTGATATTGTGTCCTCGTCACGACAATCTTTTACCTTGTCCTTGACAAGGAGGAATCTGGCCCAAAAGTGGTGGACCTTCTCCTGAGATTGATGTTTTATGCTCATGAGAGCCTTTATGTCTGGGAGGGTGGGTGGAATTAAATCTGAACCCCGACCTAACCGGTTGTCCGGAGTCCGAGGACCTTCTGGACTAGACAGTCCGGGTTCCAGAATATCTCCTGATTGTTTGAAACCGCCGTCCGATGCTATGTTCGGAGGGCTGGTTGCGTCCTTTCGCGGGTGATTATCCGGCTCTTCATGAACGGCGACCCGAACATAGTCCGTCTTCAATATAGAAGAAGACTCGCCGTCCTGCTCCAGGACTGCCGTGATCTGGTGGGTGACCGGTGGAGTCTCAGTTTCTCCCTGATAGGTTTTAGGCCTGATTTGATCGTAATCTGTGACGATTCCCAAAGTGGCGATGCGATCTAGGAGCTCGTTTAAGGACGAAAAATCAACCGGATCCATCTGCTTGCAGTGCTCGGAGTTGATGCGAAGGGGATTTTCGATGGCCCGAGAGGTCATCGTCGGCTCCGCGGCCGAACGGGCGATCATAGTAAAATTGCTCAGCCGAAAGGTTTGGCCCGAGGCCAAAACTACCCCTGCGGTAATGTTGTCTTTAATGACAAGGCGAGCCGTCGAACCTTTCATCGACGGCACAGTGCAACTCTCAATGAAAGCACCAATGTCGGTGTCAAAACCGGCGAATCTCGGGTAGGGGGTCCCGAACTATGCGTCTAGGATCGATGGTAATAGGAGACGGGGGACACGATGTTTACCCAGGTTCGGGCCCTCTCTATGGAGGTAATACCATACTTCCTGCTTGATTGATCTTGATGAATATGAGTATTACAGGAATTGATCTACCACGAGATCGTAATGGCTAAACCCTAGAAGCCTAGCCTATGAATCTGGCAATGAGTATATGTATCTGCCCCTTCCAGACTATCCCCCTCGGTTTATATAGACACTGGCCGAGGGAATCTAGGGTTTACATGGAGTCGGTTACATAAGAAGGAATATTCGGTCGCCAAGCTTGCCTTCCATGCCAAGTAGAGCCCAATCCGGACACGGTGCAGTCTTCGGCCTTCATGTCTTCACAACCCATCAGTATGGCCCATGGATAAAAGGCTGGATTCCCGAGGACCCCTTAGTCCAGGACTCCCTCACCCCTATCGCCGTCACTTATTAGGCGATGGTTCGAAATGCCGTCGCAGAAAGGGGTTAAAAACCGTTTGTATAGCACCAACGCGTACTAGTGTACATGAGAAGTTAACTAAGAAGCCTAGGAAGAAAGCTCGGGAGGAGGTGGCTAGGGTGTCCAAGGCCACTGGAGAAGCAAACCAAGCAAAAATTTCGAAATGAAGTACTAGATCCAGCACAAATACCTTTTGTGGTTGTTAGGATGTCAGAACGTCTGGGATGTTTTATATATTATGCTCATGTGGAGTTTGTGTGGTGCATGTAATGGTCTCTATGGTCTTGGGTCCTTGAAGCATATCTTTAAAAGTATGGACAGTTTATGCTATTATGATGGACATGTTTGCTTTTGCTATGATGAATGGCTGATGTTGAATGTTAAATGCTCCTATAATCTTGTTGTTAAAGGGAGAGATAATCCTAGCTCTGGGATTTTGCCTCAAGGGGTGGACCTTGAGGGACTGGTCAAATATCACAATAGTTCTTATGAATAACAAAAAATCTTGGTGTATCCTTAATTGGAACATTAGGGGTATAAATTCACCTGACAAATGGCTTGCTCTTAAGCAAAAGATTGAAGAAAGTGTAGCTGGTATTATTTTCCTACAAGATACTAAAAGAGAGGATTTTGACCTAACCTACATACACAACTTCTGCCCACAAAGATTTACAAAGTTCTTCTTCCTCCCTTAAGTGGGTGCTTCTGGTGGACCCCTTGTTTCCTGGAATGGTTGTCTTTTCAGTGGAGATTTGATGTTTCAAAACAAGTTCTCATTGGCTGTTAAATTCACATGTAATTTATCCAATCAATCTTGGATTGTCACAAATATTTATGGACCTTGTAGACAAGAAGACAAACTTGAATTTATACAGTGGTTCAACAACATTCAAATGCCTAATGATGTAGACTGGATTGTTATGGGGGGTTTTAATTTCATCAGATCTCCTACTGATAGAAACAAACCAGGGGTGATGTCAACCAAATGCTTTTATTTAATGAGACCATTAGCAATTTGGGTCGTATTGAATTGCCACTTAAAGGGAGAAAATTTAGTTGGAGAAATATGCAAGAAAATCCTCTTCTTGAAAAGCTTGACTGGTTCTTTACCTCAGCTTCTGGGGTGATCGCATACCCTGATACTACATCTCTTCCTATGGCCAAGCCAGTTTCTGACCATCAACCCTGCATGATCAAAGTGGGTGTTGACACCTGATTTTGGCAAGATACATATTGCAATGAAGATGGTCTCAAGTGAATGGGTTTTCAGCATGAAAAGATTCACGTCGCCGAGTGGAACCACTTTGATGTTTCGGCTATATTCATTCGACTTTATCTTACGGACCGAAACTATACTCCGAGTGGCATAATTCAATGTTCCGAATGGTTTTTGGCCAATCGCGTCTTCAAGATGACCTCGGATGAAGGAGTGCTCTTAAGGAATTCTCTTCGTCTCGTCGAGGCAATCGATTTTGATATATAAATCATCTCAATCCGAGCTCATATGCAAAAGTTAGAGGCAATACACTGCAGACCGAACCTCAACGGAAATATGGCGCGAGGTGCCAGACACTTGTCTGATAGGTTGCGCGAGTAATTCGGCCATCAAGACGGCCTTCAATCGAAAAACCTTCAACACTAAAAAGTTTTTTCTCGTCGAGCCGATCGTTTTTCATATAAAATTTGTCTCAATCTGAGGTCGTATGCAACCTAGAGAGGCAAATCAAGATCAGGCTGTGTTTTCAGTCGGGAAATCCGAGTGAAAAGTTTACCATCAGAGTGAAAACCTACCGGTCGAGTAAAAGGTCGAGTGAAAAACTTATCAATCGAGTAAAAGATTGGCTTCCGAGTGAAAATATAGTAATCCGAGTGAAATTATCATCCGAGTGAAGTTATTCCGAGTGAAAAGATTACCATCGGAATGAAAACTTGACGTTCGAGTAAGATATTGCCTTCCGAGCGAAATATAGTCATCCGAGTGAAAGATTGTCTTCCGAGTGAAATTATAGTCATCCGAGTGAAAGATTGTCTTCCAAGTGAAAGACTCTAACGTCCGAGTGAAAAGGTCCAGTCGGACGAAAAACTCTAATATCCGAGTGGATGAGCTCGAATCCGAGTGAAACTGAAGATGTGCCCGAAAGGTAATCCAGATGACCTCGGATGGAAAAGTGATCAGCACGGAAGTTGTGCCCATCGTCAAAACGGTGAACTTTGGTTTTGGAGTCATTATCATATGAGATAGTATACGGCCTGTAAGCTCACTACGAGACTCGGACAATCCAGTCCGTTACATGACCGAGTCCGACTGGATATTAAAGATGGCTTCGTAGAATATTCAAGATGGTCTTATTTGGAAAAGTGTTCAACATAAGGATTGTTCGTCTCGTCGAGGCGCACAAGTTTGATATTTGGGCCGTCTTGATCGGAGGTCATATGCAAGCTCGGCGGCCCGCACAAGGAGGAAGACAGAAGTTGGGCCAGATTCAGACTGAATCCGAGTTGGAATAGAACTAGGACTCTAGGACGTGAATTGATGTAATTTTTTGTAAGGAAAGCCTAGATGAATCCTTTGCTTGTACGGGAAGTCCAGCCGCCTCTTATATATGTTGGGGGTGATGGCCGATTGAACAACACACAATCGAACAAATCAATATACTACTTTTTCATCTACGTTTTATCTCTCCACCGTTTTTCTACCTCGTTATTCGCTGTTCTTCGTGTTTGAGAGCTGCGAATCCCGAGGCTCTAGGGGCGAGCGAATCGATCAAAAGCGCCTGTCGACTGTCTTGCGTATCGCGCTGTCGGTCAGGTCTCCTTCGACGTGAGCTGCGGTGCATCACCCCCGGCGTCGAGGGTACACGTGACGTGTTCGTGTGTCAACGCACTTTTTGGCGACTCCGCTGGGGATCGAAGATCAATCATCATCACCCACCATGTCCGATCTTCCCAAGCCATCTGAGGTAGACGTCGATAACATCATTAAGCCCAGTCTTGATGAGATATCGGCCAATCATCGCCAAGTCTATGAGGAGTACAAGAAGGTGCGTGAGGAGAAGGACCTGCAGGAGTTCCTTGCAAAATTCAAGAAAGATCACCAAGGCAACATCACTCCGATTGAAGAAATCAAGTTCCCTCCTCTTCAAACTGAACAGGTTGAACCCTCTGTAAGTACTGCCTTTTCTCCTGAGCAGTGGGCTTAGATTGAAAGTCGTATTGCTGATGGTAACAATCTAGTCTATCAAACTATTATAGAAAATACTAATGCTTAGAAGAATATATCTCAATCGTCTAGTGGTAATAATGGTGTAGCTGCTAGTGTGCAAAACCCTAATCTGGCTTTACCTATTGCATCGGCGCCTCCCGTGCCGATGACTTATTATCCTACCCAAACAAATTAGATTGTGGCTACACCCATTAATCCTATTATGAGCATGACAGGTTCGGTGGCAATGCCGAACCAAACTCTACCTACAGCTACAACCACTCGACCACTACCAAATTATGGGTTGACATACATGCCACAATTCCTACCTACAGCTAGTAACCATACTCTTCCTATGTCACTGCCACAAGCTTCATCGTCCACTACGGATGATGGTCTAGCTAATCTTAGAGAGGATATGGCTAAGATGCTTAGAGAGAATTTTGGAGTTGAGTTACCTCGGAATCGGATTTACCAAAAGCCGTACCCCGAGTACTTTGATGCCATCCAGTGCCCTCCGGGATATAAGATTCCAGATTTTGTTAAGTTCAATGGAGAGGGCACAAAAACCACATGGGAGCATGTTAGTCAATACTTAGCACAACTAGGTGAAGCAGGCTCACTAAATGAGTTGAAAGTGCATTTGTTTCCTTTATCTTTAACTGGTACTGCATTTTCATGGTTTTCTTCTTTACCACATGGTTCCATTTGGGTTTGGTCGCAGCTAGAGCAAAAATTTCATGATCACTTTTATAGCGGCGACAATGAATTCAAGTTATCACATCTAACATCGGTTAAACAGAAGCATGATGAATCGGTCTCCGATTACGTCAAGATATTCAGAGAAACAAAAAACCGGTGTTTTAGTTTGGTGATACCCGAGAGAGACTTGGCATACCTAGTGCTGAGTGGTTTGAGAACTCCCATTAGAGAAAAGCTAGAAGGTTATGAGTTCTTAAATATCAACCAAGTCTTACAAAGGGCTTTGGCTCAGGAAAGTCGAAGCAAAGATCTCAAAGAAGTGCATAGATACAAAGCCGATCGTCCAAAGATGAATATGGTGGAATATGATAGTGATCACTCGGACGATGAGGGTGATGTCTTTGCTACTGAATTTTGTTTGGCCATCTAAGGCCAAACCCTTTACTTGCAATGATCTGAAACTGATTCATAAGAATCGTGATGAAGAGATGAAGTTTACTTTTAACATTGCTAAGTGTGATAGAATATTTGATGCTTTGCTGCAGGCTAAGATTATTAGAATATCTCATACTTTACCGCCGTTTGAAGAGCTAAAACGGCATGCTTATTGCAAGTATCATAATTCTTTTTCTCATGCTACTAACGATTGCAATGTTTTTCGACGACAGATACAATCGGCCATTAATGACGGACGATTGAACTTTTCTGAGATGCAAGTTGATAAACAACCTTTTCCAATGAATACCATGGATTTGGAGGGGAAGAAGCTACTCATTCGGCCTGAGGTAGCCGAATCTGCTAATAAAGCTAATATCATTATTGGTGAGCCCAGGAAAGACAAGGAAGGCAGCACGGTCTTGGGGAGACATGTTGTGCTTGATAAGCAGCCCGATGGCAAGGAAGTAATCAAAATCACCATCAAGAATCCTACACTCGGGGGGCAACCGCAAGTGCAAGAAAATACTTGAGTTAAATTTGTCAAACCCAAGAGTCCAGAAGTTGGCAAGTGGAAGAGGAATGAAGCTAAAGTGCAACCCAAGCGGATCAAGCCAACTTTTGATATGTTGTTATCCAAATATGCTAATCAGTCGGCTGGTCCCAGCTCTAACCAGCCATCATACTTGAAGCGACCGAGGTCACCATCAGATGATATGTTCAGTCAGTATATGAAACTGAGTGGACCAAAGGCGTTGTTTCCATAAGAGCAAAGGCAAACTATTTGGGGTCGACTTGAATACTCATATAATGGCCGACTGAACCTCGGTAACTATCGGTCGGCTGGTCAAAACATGCGATCGGATGGAAATTATCCGAGTGTAAGAATGCACCCAGGTGAAAGCTATCCGAGTGAAAAAATGTGGCCAAGTAGATTCCATCCGACTGAATTCCATCCGAGTGATATCCATCCGAGTGGATTCCATCAGAGTAAAGAGGTGCGCCCGAGTGGAAATTTCATGCATCTGGAAAGTCGAAAAGAATGGCGTGTTAAATCACCAAGTGTTGCAGCAGTTGAGTCGGGAAAAGGCAAGGAGAAAATGGATGTTGACTCACTTATCTTGGGCACCGAAACATTCGCCATACAGCAGCCAATTGTGCATAGCAATCGCAACTGAGCCGATACTTGCTATCGCGCCAAAGCACTCGGCTAATGACCATGAGGCAAGCACCAGCCAGGTAAAACGAGAGATCCTAAATACACTCAGCCAAAGTGGTGTCCTCCAGGGCTAACAAAGACACAAAAGAGGAAACTACAGAGGTTAAGGAGTCAAGAGATGGCAGAACAGGAGGCCGAGAAACAAAGGGATAAGTTGTTCAATGACACTCGACCCATGGTTCCACCAAAACAAGTGTGGATGCCTAAACAAATACAAGATACAAAAACTTCTACATCTATCACAGCAATGCCTACATCACCAAAGGAGGACGATGCAACATATATAACATCGTCTGCGACACTTCTTACTTCTCCTTCACTCGGACAAATTTCAGAATATGTGGATGCACTCGAGGAGGAGGATGATATGTTGGACTATGAGTCTACGCCGGTTCATGAAGGTATGGATATCAATATGGTGTATTACATACCTGCCGAGTTTCGTGCTGTAGATGAAGAAGGGGAGGTGGCTCAGCTGGATTTTGCCCCTAAAACGCAATATTCGAGAAGCCAAAAGAACCAGTAACGCATCTTAAACCATTATATCTCAGAGGTCATATCAATGGGTCACCGCTCACTCGGATGCTTGTTGATGGTGGTGCTGTGGTAAATCTTATGCCCTATTCGGTCTTCAAGAAATTGGGTTTGCCTGATGAAGAATTGATCAAGACCAATATGGTGCTCAACGGATTTGAAGGCAAAGAGAAAACTGAAGCCAAAGGTGTGATGTATGTGGAGCTTACAGTCAGAAGAAAAACTTTGGCTACTGCATTCTTTGTCGCTGAGGTGCAAGGTAACTACAACGTCATACTAGGCCGCGATCGGGTTCATGCAAACCAGTGCGTGCCATCCACTATGCACCAGGTTTTGATTCAGTGGGTTGATGATGAAGTGGAAGTTATTCATGCGGATAACTCGGCCTGTGTTGCTTTGGCCGATGCATCGGTGGATTGGCAACATCCCAATGCTACTTGCTTGATGGGACGTGACTTATCAGAATTTGATTTTCTCAGCGCGACCAAGAATGGTTTTGTGCCCGTCTCTTTAAAGCCGAGTGAATGCAATCGGCTCCAAGGTATGATATGTTTAAATGGATCCTAATTCCGAGTGGTTACAAAAACGTCTTGTAAAGTATTAGTCCAATGAGAATGATATGTATGAGTCTATAGAGGAGTTGGATGACATGGATAAACTTGGACAAGGTTTTACATCAGCCGATCCATTAGAAGAGGTAGATATTGGAGATGGTTCAGTCACTCGACCGACATTTATAAACAAAAATTTGAAAGTCGATTGTAAGGCTAAGTTAATCGAGCTATTGAAAGAATATGTTTGTTTCTTTGCATGGGAATATCATGAGATGCCAGGGTTAAGCCGAGAGCTAGTGGAACATCGGTTGCCTATAAAGGCCGGTTTTAGACCTTATAAACAGCCAGCCAGAAAATTTAATCCGAAAACATATGACCGGATCAAGGAAGAGATCGGTCGATTGCTTGAAGCTAATTTCATTCGACCTTGCAGGTATGCCGAGTGGATTTCTAACATTGTCCCAGTAGAGAAGAAAGGATCTGGCAAGTTGAGGGTGTGCATTGATTTTAGAGATTTGAATAGGGCTACACCCAAAGATGAGTATCCTATGCCAATAGCCGATATGCTTATTAATGATGCTTCTGGACATAAGGTTATTAGCTTTCTAGATGGTAATGCCGGATACAATCAAATTTTTATGGCCGAAGAGGACATGTACAAAATGGCTTTCTGATGTCCTGGTTTCCTTGGTTTATTCGAGTGGGCAGTGATGACATTCGGATTAAAAAATGCTGGAGACACGTATCAAAGGGCTATGAATTTAATTTTTCATGATTTACTCGGTGTCATACTTGAAGTTTATATTGATGATATTGTTGTCCAATTGGATGCTTTTGAATCTCACTTGGCCGATTTGCGTTTAGCTTTCGAAAGAATGAAGAAGTATGGACTGAAGATGAATCCTTTAAAGTGTGCATTCGGTGTATCAGCTGGCAAGTTTTTGTGTTTTATTATTCATGAAGATGGCATAGAGATTGATCCCAAAAAGATAGAGGCCATACATAAAGTGGAGGCTCCAGCATGCAAGAGAGATATGCAAAAGTTTCTTGGCAAGGTCAATTATTTGAGAAGGTTCATAGCTAATCTATCAGGGAAAGTTGATGCATTTACTCCTATCATTCGGTTAAAGAATGATGCTGATTTCACTTGGGGGGCAAAACAGCAAGAAGCATTTGATATGATCAAGAATTATTTGTGCACTCCTCCGGTGATGAAAGCACCCAAGCATAGGGAACCCTTCAGACTTTACATTGCAGCAGAGGAAGGAGTTATTGGTGCTGTTCTAACTCAAGAGACCGAAGGAAAAGAGCATGCCATCACTTATTTGAGCCACCGCCTATTGGACGCAGAGACAAGGTATAAATTTATTGAAAAATTATGTCTATGTTCATATTATGCTTGTACAAAATTGAGACATTATTTAGTACCGAGTGCTTGCATAGTAGCTTGTCAGACCGATGTCATTAAATACATGTTGCATAGACCAATTCTTAGTGGTAGAATTGGCAAGTGGGCTTATGCTTTGATTGAATATGATTTGGCCTATGAATCTCTAAAACCACGAAAGGCCAAATCGTGCTTTATTGTTGAACATCGGATTGATGACAAGCATGATGTTGATATAAACCTTGTCTCAATAGTACCATGGAGATTATATTTTGATGGTTTAGTTTTTACCAATGGCCAAGGTGTTGGTATTGTTTACATATCTCATCATGGTGCTATTTTTGAAGCCTCATGCCGCTTAGAATATTTTTGTACAAACAATCAAGCCGAATATGAAGAATTATTATTCGGCCTAGAGATGTTACTTGCTATAGGTGTTACACATATTGAGGCTTATGGTGATTCATTACTAGTGGTGCAGCAAATATCCAAAGTCTTTCAGTGTTTGGACGAATCACTTAATGTTTATCTTGATAAATGTCTAGATATAATTTCTACTTTGGATTGCTTTAGCATTGCTCATATATCTAGACATGACAATTGGAAAGCAAATAAATTGGCACAACAAGCATCCGGATATCATGTTGATCATGGCATGTTTCATATCTCTCAAAGACCGATGTCTTGTCTTGCCAATATGGGAGAGGCCGAACCTGAACCCACTGATACGGCCATTAACAAAAAGTCTAGTGCAGGTGACAATCCCGACTGGAGGAATCCCATTGTTGATTACTTGTGCAATCCGAGTGAAAGGGTGGACAGGGTTGTTCGGTGTATGGCTTTCAAGTATACAATGAGAGATGATAGTCTTTATCGCCGAACAGTCGATGATGTTCTTCTAAAGTGTTTGGATGAGGACCAAGCAAGAGTTGCTATGGGAGAGGTACATGAAGGCATTTGTGGCACTCACCAGTCGGCTCCCAAGATGAAATGGTTATTGCGACGTGCTGGGTTTTATTGGCCGGCTATGATTAATGATTGCTTCAGATATTATAAAGGGTGCGAAGCTTGTCAAAAATTTGGTGATATTGAATTGGCTCCTGCTGCTATGTTGCATCCTATTATCAAGCCGTGGCCTTTCAGAGGATGGGGTTTAGACTTTATTGGGCAAATTCATCCATCTTCCTCAAAGGGGCATCGGTTCGTATTGGTGGCAACTGATTATTTCACTAAATGGTCTGAAGCAGTACCTCTCAAGAACATGACACATACAGAGGTAATTCAATT
Organism: Triticum urartu; assembly: GCF_003073215.2. Lineage (NCBI taxonomy): Eukaryota > Viridiplantae > Streptophyta > Magnoliopsida > Poales > Poaceae > Triticum > Triticum urartu. The sequence goes on along the minus strand of NC_053028.1, from coordinate 165,970,312 downwards.
CATAACCGAGCACATTATTCATAGATTCGGTATTCCTCAAACGTTAACAACAGATCAAGGTTCATCTTTCATGTCACACCAAGTCAGAGAGTTTGCCGGATCTTACAACATAAAGTTGCTCAATTCCTCTCCATATTATGCCCAAGCTAATGGACAAGCTGAGTCTAGCAATAAAATTTTAATCAAACTCATCAAGAAAAATATTGAAGATAATCCAAGGAGATGGAATGAGTTGTTGTCTGAAGCTTTGTGGGCACATAGAATATCAAGGCATGGTGCTACGAAGGTGACCCCATATGAGCTAGTATATGGTCAAGAGGCCGTTTTACCAGTGGAAGTAAATTTGAATGCTTTGAGAATAGCCAAACAAAATGATTTATCGGCAGTAGACTTTTATAACTTGATGATGGAAAATATTGATGAGGTTGCCGATAAACGTTTGGTTGCTTTGAAGTCCATAGAGAGAGACAAGTTGAGGGTTGCAAGAGCTTACAATAAGAAAGTTAAGTTGAAGAATTTTCAAGTTGGTGATCTCGTCTGGAAAGTGATTCTGTCGATTGGTTCAAGAGATAGGAAATTCGGGAAGTGGTCTCCAAGTTGGGAAGGTCCTTTTAGAATTACAACAGTTGTTCCCAGAAATTCATATTTGGTCGAATCAATACAAGGGGCATTGTTACCTCGAGCTCTCAATGGCAAATATTTGAAGAAGTACCACCCGAGTGTGTGGCAGGAAGCCTAAGTAGGCAATGGCCGATATACGATTATCGCCCTTAGCACAAGCATGGACGATACATAATTATAGCCCTGAGAAAAATAAATGGCCAATGGAGTGTTGATATCGTCCTTAGAACAAACACTATGCATATTATTTTTCGGCGTGCAAGCTTTGTCGAAAAACAGGGGGGCATGTGTTGACACCTGATTTTGGCAAGATACAGATTGCAATGAAGATGGTCTTGAGTGAACGGGTTTTCAGCATGAAAAGATTCACGTCGCCGAGTGGAACCACTTTGATGTTTCGGTTATATTCACTCGACTTTATCTTACGGACCGAAACTATACTCCGAGTGGCATAATTCAATATTCCGAATAGTTTTCGGCCAATCACGTCTTCAAGATGACCTCGGATGAAGGAGCGCTCTTAAGGAATTGTCTTCGTCTCGTCGAGGCAATCGATTTTTATATATAAATCATCTCAATCCGAGTTCAGATGCAAAAGTTCGAGGCAATACACTGCAGACCGAACCTCAACGGAAATATGGCGCGAGGTGCCAACACTTGTCTGATAGGTTGCGTGAGTAAGTCGGCCATCAAGACAGCCTTGAATCGAAAAACCTTCAACACTAAAAAGTTTTGTCTCGTCGAGCCGATCGTTTTTCATATAAAATTTGTCTCAATCCGAGGTCGTATGCAACCAGGAGAGGCAAATCAAGATCAGGCTGTGTTTTCAATCGGCAAATCCGAGTGAAAACATACCGATCGAGTAAAAGGTCGAGTGAAAAACTTATCGATCGAGTAAAAGATTGGCTTCCGAGTGAAAATATAGTAATCCGAGTGAAATTATCATCCGAGTGAAGTTATTCCGAGTGAAAATATTACCATCGGAATGAAAACTTGACGTTCGAGTAAGATATTGCCTTCCGAGCGAAATATAGTCATCCGAGTGAAAGATTGTCTTCCGAGTGAAATTATAGTCATCCGAGTGAAAGATTGTCTTCTGAGTGAAAGAGTCTAACATCCGAGTGAAAAGGTCCAGTCGGACGAAAAACTCTAATATCCGAGTGGATGAGCTCGGATCCGAGTGGAACTAAAGATGTGCCCGAAAGGTAATCCAGATGACCTCGGATGGAAAAGTGATCAACACGGAAGTTGTGTGCATCGTCAAAACGGTGAACTTTGGTTTTGGAGTCATTATCATATGAGATAGTATACGGCCTGTAAGTTCACTACGAGACTCGGACAATCCAGTCTGTTACATGACCGAGTCCGACTGGATATTAAAGATGGCTTCGTAGAATATTCAAGATGGTCTTATTTGGAAAAGTGTTCAACATAAGGATTGTTCGTCTCGTCGAGGAGCACAAGTTTTATATTTGGGCCGTCTTGATCGGAGGTCATATGCAAGCTCGGCAGCCCGTACAAGGAGGAAGACAGAAGTTGGGCCAGATTCAGACTGAATCCGAGTTGGAATAGAACTAGGACTCTAGGACGTGAATTGATGTAATTTTTTGTAAGGAAAGCCTAGATGAATCCTTTGCTTGTACGGGAAGTCCAGCCGCCTCTTATTTATGTTGGGGGTGATGGCCGATTGAACAACACACAATCGAACAAATCAATATACTACTTTTTCATCTATGTTTTATATCTCCACCGTTCTTCTATCTCATTCTTCGCTATTCTTCGTGTTTGAGAGCTGCGAATCCTGAGGCTCTAGGGGCGAGCGAATCAACCTAGGGAAGCCCATAGCCGCCGCACTTCCTGACGGGGTCCCTCCCGGGGGTGTGGGGTTTTCGGGTCTGCAGAAGCGCCTGTCGACTATCTTGCGTATCGCGCTGTCGGTCGGGTCTCCTTCGACGTGAGCTGCGGTGCATCACCCCCGGTGTTGAGGGTACACGTGACGTGTTCGTGTGTCAACAGTGGGCACTTCTATCCCAAAGTCAAAGGTGTTCAGATTTGGAAACTACTAGTTGCAACACTCTGATTTCAAGGATATTGTTCAAAATGCTTGGAATATTCCAGTGGGACACACTGACTCTGCTAAAAATATCAATGCTAAATTCAAAAACCTGAGGAGAGCTCTCAAAATTTGGGCAAAAACTATTTCTTGTCTCAAGAAAATCATCCAAGAGATCAATGACTGCATCTTTTTTTGGGATCTGATTGAGGAATACATAAGTTTGAGCCAATATGAAGGGAACTGTAGAACTTTACTCAAAGAATACATGTTGGTGGTATTGAAAAATCATAAGATCTATTGGAAACAAAGAGGGAAAATAAAGGGAGTTAAATTTGGTGACGAAAACACAAAGTTTTTCCATGCTAAGGCCTCAATCAATCACAGACATAACAAAATTGCCATGCTGCACAATGAGGATAATGTTGAAGTGACTGACCATGAGGCAAAGCTACAATTCTATGGGAAGCTTTCAAAAAAAGGCCGGGACATTCAGAAGGTCATAATATGCATTTTGACCTCAATAATTTATTTGAGCAACCAACACCTACTTTTATTTTCGAAGAGCTAGAAGAGCCATTCACAATTGAAGAAATTAATGAGGTGGTCAAGAATCTCCCCACAGATAAATCACCTAGTCATGATGGATTTAACAATGAATTTCTAAAAGCCTATTGGGATATTATAGGTCAGGATGTAAGGCAGTTAATCATGATTTTTCATGAAGGGAACAGTCAACCTGGAAAGCATTAACACACCTTTCATAACCTTAGTACCAAAGAAGCAGGTGCCATTTTCACCAAATGATTTCAGACCCATTTCTCTTCTTAATGGTGTTTTGAAGATCATTACTAAGCTTCTTGCAAACAAACTTCAAAAAGTTATTTTGCAAATGATCCATATCAACCAATATGGTTTTCTCAAAGACAGAGTGATTCAAGATTGTTTAGGTTGGGCCTATGAGTATCTGTTACAATGTTACAAATCTAGGCAAGAAGTGGTGGTCCTAAAACTTGATTTTGAAAAGGCTTTTGACACTATTGAGCACCAAACTATCATTGATATTTTAAGAGCGAAAGGTTTTGGAGAAAAATGGATCAACTAGATTCAGTCTCTCTTTGGTTCTGCCTCATCTGCAGTCATGCTTAACGGTGTTCAAGGGAAAAAATTCTATTGAAAAAGAGGTGTTAGACAAGGGGACCCACTCTCCCCCTTGCTTTTTGTGCTGGCAGCAGATCTAGTTCAATCTGTGCTAAACAGAGCCATGAGATTGGGCATCATAACTGCTCCTTTACAAGTCAATTCATGCCCTGATTTTCCAGTAGTGCAATATGCTGATGATACCTTGGTTCTAATGCCAGCTAATGCCAGACAGCTAATTTTCATCAAAGCTTTCCTAAATACTTTTGCGTCTGCTACTGGTTTGAAAGTTAATTATGCAAAATCCTTCCTGGTACCAATTAACCTTGAGGAAGAGAGAGCACAATTACTCATAAATACAATGAATTGTGCCAGAGGATAATTCCCCTTTACATACTTGGGATTTCCAATGGGTTTGCAGAAGCCTACAGTGGAGTAGTGCCTCCCCATGGTCACAAAGGTGGCAAATCGTTTAGCAGGGCTTGCCACTTTTATGACACAAGCTGGTAAACTATTATTGGTCAGATCAGTATTGGCATCCTTACCTATATTCTTCATGTGCTATTTGGATATCCCAATCACCATTAAAAACCAGATTATCAAGTACTTAAGGCATTGCCTATGGAGAAGTCCAGATTTGGAAGATAGAAGACCAACATTAGTAGCCTGGAGCGCTGTATATAGACCCAAAGATCAAGGTGGCCTGGGAGTTATGGACATTTTCACACAAAACAAGGCTCTGCTCATGAAAAACCTGCACAAAGTTTACAACAGGCATGATATTCCATGGGTAAATCTGATTTGGGAGTCATATTATGACAATGGCCAAATGCCGGGGGAACAGCAGGTGGGGTCATTTCGGTGGAAATTTTTTTGGCACTCATTGACCAGTATAAAGCTATGGCTAGATGCAATCTTGGAGATGGAAAAACTGCTCTATTTTGGGAGGATCTCTGGCATTCCAATTTAATGAGAAGGAATTTCCCACATTTATTCTCTTTTGTGATTAATCCTCAGGCCAGTGTCCATCAGGTTGTGAATGAGGCATACATTGAAGATCTGTTTCATTTGCCACTGACCACTCAAGCACACGAAGAGTTCATCAATATGGAGAACCTTTGTTTAGAGACCAGGCAGTCAACTTATTTCACTATGACAGACACATGGAGTTATATTTGGGGAAATGGTGTCTTTTCATCATCCAAGGCATACTCAGTACTGATTGGACACAAGCAGCTTCCACAACATTTTAAATAGATCTAGAAAAGCTCATGTCAACCAAAGCATAAGGTATCTTTTTGGATGCTGCTCCATGACAAGGTCAACACAAGAAATCTACTCAGAAGAAAAACCTTTGCACTAGATGATTACAACTGTGCAGTGCTTAACTGTTAATAAGAAGAGACGCTGCACCATTTGTTTTGGACCTGCCCATTCTCCCAGCAATGTTGGGATTTCATTTGCCCAACCAGAACAAGAAACCTCTTTATGCTCGAAGCTTATCAAGACTTGAAAGAACAACTTAATGTCCCCTTATTCATGGAGATAATTATTTTGGGTTCTTGGGCAATATGCATATCCAGAAACAACAAAATTTTTGAGCATATTCAACCTTCTTTCCAAGGCTGGAAAGCAATCTTCTTTGAGGAGCTCAAGTGGCTAGATTATAGAATCAAGCAAAAATTTTCTCACCAATTCAGGGCTTGGATAGACAGTAGACTTTATTTCTTCTTTTCTTCCTTTTTTGTTTTCTTTTTTCTTTATCTTTTTTCTCTGTTTTTTCCTCCTTTTAAATCTAGGTTTTTTTTCTTTTCTTTTCTTTTTCTTCGGCTTATCTCAAGTCCTATGAGACTACTAGTGTTTAGCACTTTTTATTATTAATAAAAGTTCCAGTGGGGTTTTACCCTACTGTTTATAGTAAAAACACTCCAAAAAGGAAATCATGCTCCCGAAACTTGATTTTGCCAAGGCGTTTGACACCATCGAACATGAGGCTATGATCGACATTATGAAAAACATGGGGTTTAATGATAAATGGATAAGCTGGATTCGTTGCATATTCTCATCAAGTAAATCATCGGTACTACTTAATGGAGCACCTAGCCGCCAATTTGTTTGCAAATGTGGAGTATGACAGGGCGACCCCCTATCTCCTCTCATTTTTGTGCTTGCGGCCGTTCTCCTCCAAGCGGCCATCAATGATGCTTTCCAACGGGAATTGATACAACTTCCATTCCACTCACCAAACCAAAAGGAATACCCGGTGATCCAGTACGCCGACGACACAATTTTGATCTTACCAGCTTGTACACAATAGGCAATAATCATCAAGGACATTCTGACTAACTATGCCTCCTCTATTGGGTTAAAAATAAACTTCCACAAATCAACACTCCTACCCATAAACTGTGGCATCGAAAAACAGGATGAGGTTGCGAACATTTTTGGTTGTGTCATTGGAAAGATGCCATTTACTTATCTTGGGCTTCCACTTGGCAGTACTAGACCCACAGTTCAAGAGCTCATGCCACTGGTCTGTTCGGTCGAGAGAAGACTCTCGGCCACACCAAACATGATCTCCTATGGTGGCAAACTATCACTACTTAACTCAGTGATCACTTCGCTCATCATCTTTGCCCTTTGCACATTGAGACTACCAACTAAAATCATTGAGTTACTAGACAAAATAAGAAGGAAATGTTTGTGGATCAAGAAAACTGAACGGGGCGATAAGATTAAATCATTAGCCTCATGGGACATGGTGTGCCGCCCCAAAGCTAGTGGTGGTCTGGGAGTGATCAACTTACGTATACAAGGAGATGCCTTGCGACTGAAGTATCTACACAAGTTCTACAATGGCTGGGATGTACCTTGGGTGCAACTTATCTGGGAGACCTACTACACTGACAAAATCCCGCATGCTTCTAACCTGTGTGGATCATTTCGGTGGAGGGATGTGGCAAAACTAATGCCAACCTACAAAGGAATATCAACAGTAAATGTGGGAAATGGTCAAAATGTCCTATTTTGGAAAGATATGTGGAGAGACGACATTCTAGCTGAGTCATACCCTCGCGATTTCTCCTACATAAAAAATGAAGATCTCTTTGTCAAAGATTTCTTGGGCATCACATCACTATGGGAGGCGTTCCATCTACCCCTCTCCCCACAAGATCATGCAGAAGTGAGGCGGCTACAACTTGAAGTAATGGATGTGGACATCTCCAATGACCCTGATCAATGGACGTATACACGGGGAACTAGTATATTCACTACACAGAAATACTATATGTTCTGCTTTAGAGAGATATAGGTGCATCAACCCTTTGGGTGGATCTAGAAATCAAAGTCGACCATGAAGATCAAAGTTTTTGGCTGGTTACTCCTTTCTGACCATCTCAACACTCGAAATATGCTTAAACAAAGACACTACAACATAGGGGTGAAAGTGCGTTATATCGACTAGAGGGGGGGTGAATAGGCGATTTTTATGAAAGTCTTCAAAACGTGAGAGTTGTGAAGACAAACAGTGAAGATCATGCCTATTACTATGCAGCGGAAGTTAGATTACACTAGGCCAGCCATGGTCATGTATTCAATAGAGTGAAAGCGCAATGACAAACAGCTTCAGTGTAATAAGGATCAGGTAGGAAGAAGTTATGAAGCCAAACAGATCATACATTCATGTTGTGAAGACAAGACATAAAGCAGGCATGCAATGGCTTCACAATGAATAACTGTAAGTGAAAGGAAGTGAAGATGAAACCAGTGATGCGTTGAAGACAATGATTTGTTGGACCAGTTCCAGTTGCTGTGACAACTGTACGTCTGGTTGGAGCGGCTAGGTATTTAAACCAAAGGACACACAGTCCCGGACACCCAGTCAAGGACACTTAGTCCAAGACACCCAGTCCTCACCGTTTTCTCCTTGAGCTAAGGTCACACAGACCTCGCCCAATCACTCAGGTAAGTCTTCAAGGTAGACTCCCAAACCTTCACAGACTTCGTTCACTGACAATCCACAATTTCTCTTGGATGCTCAGAACGCGACGCCTAACCGTCTGGAGAATGCACAGTCCTCAAGTGTAATAAGTCGTCAGATCACACAGACACGAAGACTTAAGTGATGCCCAATTTGCTCTGGCTCTGGGTGGTTAGGGCTTTTCTCCTCACTGGGAATTTTTCTTTCAAAGGCTTCGAGGTGGGTTGCTCTTAAACGACAAAAGCCGTGCACTGAAATCTAAGCAGCCAACCGTTTATGGTTGTGGGGGGTGGACTATTTATAGCCACTTGGCAACCCGACCTGATCTGTCCGAAATGACCCTGGGTCACTAAGGAACTGACACGTGTACCAACGGTCGAATTTTGAACTCACACGACAACTTTACTTGGGCTACAAGTAAAGCTGACTTGTCTGACTCTGGAAAGATTTTCTCTCAAAGTCTTCGCTCGAAGACATAGGACTTGAATTAGGCATCACTTCAGTCATTCTGACTGGTTCTCTTCGACCCCACTTAACAGTACGGTGGTTCCTATGACACAACATGAATGAAATAAAACTACGAAGGATCTAGGTCTTCGAGTTCCAAAAGCTTCATAGGGAGTCTTCTCCTGTCATTGTCTTCAATATGAATATCTTCATAAACCACCATTGTCTTCAATGTCTTCGTACATTTTTAGGGGTCATCTCTGGTAGTAAAACCGAATCAATGAGGGACTTCTACCTGTGTTTTCCTGCAATTCTCACAAACACATTAGTCCCTCAACTAGGTTTGTCGTCAATACTCCAAAACCAACTAGGGGTGGCACTAGATGCACTTACAAGGGGAGGTCCATGATTGCATTCTCTGTGGATTGCATATTGAAGAGACACTAGAACACCTTTTCTTCGAGTGCCAATTTAGTTCTGGCTGCTGGTCCCACCTTGGCCTCTCTTGGTCCCATGACAACTCAAGACTGCAAAACATTTCCAAAGCAAAAGAAGACTGGAATCGACCACTCTTTATGGAGCTCTTTCTACTGGCTTCTTGGAGCATTTGGAAGGAACACAATAACAAGCATTTTAGGGGGATCCCTCCTTCAAGAACCTACTGGCTAGACAAACTTAAAACTGATTTCTCCCTCCTTACCTATAGGGTTAAGGAAGAACATAAACACTACATTCCCCTTGTACTATCCTCTTTCTAGTTAAACTCCACTCATACCTCCCCCAAAGGGGGATGAACTGTAATTAACATGTACAGTATTACTATCTTATTTTAATATATACACAGTAGGAGGTACTCCTACTGTTCATGGTAAAAAAGATTGCCCCTTCTCTCTTTTCTCTCATTTTTTCTCTCCCTCTCTCTCTTTTTTGTGGGCTTCTTTGGCCTCTTTTATTTTTCCTCTCATGGGGAAATGCTCTAATAATGGATACCATCAAACTTTTATTTACTTACAACTAAGGAATTACAATTCAATACTTAGAACAAAATATGACTCTATATGAATGCCTCCGGCTGTGTACCGGGATGTGTAATGACTCAAGAGTGACATGTGTGAAAATTATGAATGGTGGCTTTGCCACAAATACTATGTCAAGTACATGATCATGCAAAGCAATATGACAATGATGGAGTGTGTCATAATAAACGGAACGGTGGAAGTTGCATGGCAATATATCTCGGAATGGCTATGGAGATGCCATAATATGTAGGTATGGTGGATGTTTTGAGGAAGGTGATGGTGGGTTTAATGCACCAGCGAAAGTTGCACGGTACTAGAGAGGCTAGCAATGGTGGAAGGGTGAGAGTGCATATAATCCATGGAATCAACATTAGTCATAAAGAACTCACATACTTATTGCAAAAATATATTACTCATCGAAACATAGTACTACGCGCATTCTCCTAGGGGGATAGATTGGTAGGAAAGACCATCGCTCGTCCCCGACCGCCACTCATAAGGAAGACAATCAATAAATACCTCATGCTCCAACTTCGTTACATAACGGTTCACCATACGTGCATGCTACAGGAATCACAAAATTCAACACAAGTATTTTTAAAATCCACAATTACTCAATAGCATGACTGTAATATCACCATCCTCATATCTCAAAACAATCATAAGGAATCAAACTTCTCATAGTATTCAATGCACTTTATATGAAAGTTTTTATTATATCTCTCTTAGATGCCCATCATATTAGGACTAAATTCATAACTAAAGCAAATTACCACGTTGTTTAGAGACTCTCAAAATAATATAAGTGAAGCATGAGAGTTCAATAATTTCTATAAAATAAATCTACCGCCGTGCTATAAAAAGATATAAGTCAAACACTTGAGCAAAATTTCCTAGCTCAAAAGATATAAGTGAAGCACATAGAGTATTCTAATAAATCACGATTCATGTGTGTCCGTCTCAAAGGTGTGTACAGCAAGGATGATTGTGGCAAACTAAAAAAATAAAGACTCATATCATACAAGACGCTCCAAGAAAAACACATATCATGTGGTGAATAAAAATATAGCCTCAAGTAAAGTTACCGATAACCGAAGACAAAAGAGGGGATGCCTTCCGGGGCATCCCCAAGCTTAGGCTCTTGGTTGTCCTTGAATATTACCTTGTGGGTGCCTTGGGCATCCCCAAGCTTAGGCTCTTGCCACTCCTTATTCCATAGTCCATCAAACCTTTACCCAAAACTTGAAAACTTCACAACACAAAACTCAACAAAAAATAAAATCACCACTTTTGGTACTGTTGTGAACTCATTATTTATTTATATTGGTGTAATATCTATTGTATTCCAACTTCTCCATGGTTCATACCCCCCGATACTACCTATAGATTCATCAAAATAAGCAAACAACACAAACAAAACAGAATCTGTCAAAAACAGAATAGTCTGTAGCAATCTGTAACTCTCGAATACTTCTGTAACTCCAAAAAAATTGCAAAAATTAGGACAACATGGGAAATTTGTATATTAACTTTATGCAAAAAGAATCAGTATTTTATAACCCTTCTGTTAAAAATGAGAATTATTTTCCTGAGCGCAAAACTTTCTGTTTTTCAGCAAGATCAAATCAACTATCACCGTAAGCCATCCCAAAGGTCTTACTTGGCACAAACACTAACTACAAAAAAATCTAACCAGAGGGTAGATGAATGTTTTATTCAAAAACAAGCGCTTTTCTTTAAAGCCTTTTAGCTAGGCATTGATAATTTTAATGATGCTCACATGAAAGATAGCAATTGAAACACGAAGAGAGCATCGTGTACCATGTGAAAAGCACATATAGGTATAACATACTTCCTATGCATAGTCATCTTATAAGAAAACAAATTATCAAGGCAAGCAAAAACTAGCATATGCAAGGAAGAAGAAAGGAACAATAGCAATTTCAACATAACGAGAGGTAATTTAGTAACATGAAAATTTCTATAACCATATTTTCCTCCCTCATAATAATTACATGTAGGATCATAATAAAATTCAACAATATAACTATCACATTAATATTCTCAACATGATCCACATGCATGCAAAGTTGACACTCTTCCAAAATAGTTGGATTATCATCAAATAAAGTCAAGACCTCTCCAAACCAACTTTTATCAAAAAAATTAATAAGACTTCCCAATATCCAAAGTAGTGGGATCATTATTTACTAAAGTTGACACTCTTCCAAACTCACTTTAAATATTATGGCAAACATATTCATCATGAGGCTTAAATAAATTTTCAAGATCATAAGAAGAATCACCCCAATCATGATCATTGCAGTAAGTAGCAGACATAGCAAATCTAGCGTCCCCAAGATTAGGGTTTTGCATATTATTAGCACAATTGACATTAGTAGAATCTATAATAACATCATTGCAATCATGCTTTTGATTCAAGGAACTATCAAGTATGGGTGAATAGCAACAATCTCATGTTAACATAAGGAACTATAGCAAATTCATCTCCATAAACATTATTAATATTGACATCATGGCCATAAGAATAGAAAGCATCACTTTCATCAAGGGAGGATATCTCAATCAAATCATTGGAATCATAATTATCTATAGATTCATGCATATCATTATTTTCTTCCAAAGAAACAGTCATTCTCTCAACAAATTCTTTGACATAGCCATTTTGAGCATAGTTTTCATAGCAATATTTAAGTATGTCAAAATTTTCAGATTTGTAGAGAGTAATATCATACTTTTCGATCAAAGACACAACTTCATAAGCACCCTTAAAAGCAACAAATTCTTCATTTTGTTCGATATCATAGTAACTATAAACACCCTTTTCATAACAATATAAAATTTCATTATCATTAAACTGACATAGGTAGGGAAGGTGTTTTTAGGGTACTTAGAACAACAAGTAAAATCACAAAGTTGAAAATTATTTCAAGCATAGCATAGCAAACAATTTATTTGATTCCATAGGAGTCTCCCTTTTTCAGAGAAAGGATGACGCACAAAATGAGCATGCTCATCTAAAGATTTTCCCTCAATTAAACTAGTTGGGGTTTCAGCACAAGCACATATGGATCGAAGATGATCCAAGTTGAAAACTTTAAGTGGATCCATAAACTTTGTTTCTGATTTTCAATAAACACACAATTATACCAAGCAAACGAGCAAACAAACCAAGTAAGACATAAGGGCAAATGAAAAGAAGGATGAAAAAGAAGGTGAATAAAAAGGCAAATATTTTTGTATTTTTCTGAAAATCGTTTTAGAAGTGGGGGACAGGAAAACGAGAGGCAAATGGCAAATAATGTAATGCAAGAGATGAGATTTTATGATGAGTACTTGGTAGGCTTGACGTAGATCTCCCTGCCAACAGCGCCAGAAATTCTTCCAGCTACTTCTTGAGCTTGCGTTGGTTTTTCCCTTGGAGAGGAAAGGGTGATGTGACATAGTAGAGATAAGTATTTCCCTCAGTTAAGAACCAAGGTATCAATCCAATAGGAGAAACGCGCAAGTCCCCAATAGATGCACCTGCACAAACAATCAAACACTTGCACCCAACGTGATAAAGGGGTTGTCAATCCCTTCACGGTCACTTGCAAAGGTGAGATTTGATAGAGATAAATAAAACTAAACAAAAGATAAAATATTTTTTGGTTTATAGATCTGAAAATAAAAGATTGCAAGAATAGTAAATTGGAGACTAATATGATGGAAAATAGACCCGGTGGCCATAGGTTTCACTAGAGGCTTTTCTCATGAAGGCAAATAATACAGTGGGTGAACAAATTACTGCCGAGAAATTGATAGAAAAGTGCAAAGTTATGACGATATCCAAGGAAATGATTATGTAATATAGGCATCACGTCCGTGTCAAGTAGACCGACTCCTGCCTGCATCTACTACTATTACTCCACACATCGACCGACTCATGCCTGCATCTAGAGTATTAAGTTCATGAAGAACAGAGTAATGCATTAAGTAAGATGACATGATGTAGCGGAATAAACTCAAGAAATATGATGTAAACCCCATCTTTTTACCCTCTATGGCAACAATACAATATGTGCGTCGCTACCCCTACCGTGTCACTGAGTGAGGACACTGCAAGATTGAACCCAAAGCTAAGCACTTCTCCCATTGCAAGAAAAACCAATGTAGTTGGCCAAACCAAACCAATAATTTGTAGAGAAATACATAGATATCAAATCAAGCATATAATAATTCAGAGAAGATTCAAATAATATTCATAGATAAGCTCATCGTAAATCCACAATTCATTGGATCTCGACAAACACACCGTAAAAGAAGATTACATCAGATAGATCTCCAAGAACATCCAGGAGAACATGGTATTGAGAATCAAAGGGAGAGAAGAGCCCATCTAGCTACTAGCTATGGACCCATAAGTTTGTTGTAAACTACTCATGCTTCATAGGAAGGGCAAATCTCGGGTAGGGGGTCCCAAGCTGTGTATCATGGATCGATGGGTAACAGGAGACAGGGGACACGATGTTTACCCAGGTTCGGGCCCTCTTGATGGAGGTAAAACCCTACGTCCTGCTCTTGTTTATATTGATGGAGTATCAAGTACATAGTTGATCTACCTCGAGATCATATGTTGTGGTCTAAACCCTACAGGTATGATGAGTAATGTCATAATAATCTACCGACTAGCCTGGCCTTGGCTTATATAATGTACCAGAGGCCTAGGATAACAAGAGTCCTAGTCGAATATGTTGGGAACGCAGTAATTTCAAAAATTTCCTACGCACACGAAAGATCATGGTGATGCATAGCAATGAGAGGGGAGAGTGTTGTCTACGTACCCACGCAGACCGACTGCGGAAGCGTTGACGCAACGTAGAGGAAGTAGTCGTATGTCTTCCCGATCTGACCGATCCAAGCACCGTTACTCCGGCACCTCCGAGTTCTTAGCACACGTACAGCTCGATGACGATCCCCGGGCTCCGATCCAGCAAAGCGTCGGGGAGGAGTTCCGTCAGCACGACGGCATGGTGACGATCTTGATGTTCTACTGTCGCAGGGCTTCGCCTAAGCACCGCTACAATATGATCGAGGTGGAATATGGTGGCAGGGGGCACCGCACACGGCTTAGGAATGATCTCAAGGATCAACTTGTGTGTCTAGAGGTGCCTCCCTGCCCCCGTATATAAAGGATCCAAGGGGGAGGGGGCGGCCGGCCAGGAGGAGGGCGCAGGAGGAGTCCTACTCTTACCGAGAGTAGGACTCCCCCCAATCCTAGTTGGAATAGGATTCCCCGAGGGGGAAAGAGAGAGAGGGGGCCGGCCACCTGTCCTTGTCCTAATAGGACTAGGGGAGGGGGGAGGCGCGCGGCCCACCTTGGGCTGCCCCTTTCTCCTTTCCACTAAAGCCCACTAAGGCCCATATAGCTCCCGGGGGGTTCCGGTAACCTCCCGGTACTCCGGTAAAATCTCGATTTCACCCGGAACACTTCCGATATCCAAACATAGGCTTCCAATATATCAATCTTTATGTCTCGACCATTTCGAGACTCCTCGTCATGTCCGTGATCATATCCGGGACTCCAAACTAACTTCGGTACATCAAAATGCATAAACTCATAATAACTGTCATCATAACGTTAAGCGTGCGGACCCTACGGTTCGAGAACAATGCAGACATGACTGAGACACATCTCCGGTCAATAACCAATAGCGGGACCTGGATGCCCATATTGGCTCCTACATATTCTACGAAGATCTTTATTGGTCAGACCGCATAACAACATACGTTGTTCCCTTTGTCATCGGTATGTTACTTGCCCGAGATTCGATCGTCGGTATCCAATACCTAGTTCAATCTCGTTACCGGCAAGTCCCTTTACTCGTTTCATAATACATCATCTCACAACTAACATATTAGTTGTAATGCTTGCAAGGCTTATGTGATGTGCATTATCGAGAGGGCCCAGAGATACCTCTCCGACAATCGGAGTGACAAATCCTAATCTCGAAATACGCCAACCCAACATCTACCTTTGGAGACACCTGTAGAGCTCCTTTATAATCACCCAGTTACGTTGTGACGTTTGGTAGCACACAAAGCGTTCCTCCGGTAAACGGGAGTTGCATAATCTCATAGTCATAGGAACATGTATAAGTCATGAAGAAAGCAATAGCAACATACTAAACGATCGGGTGCTAAGCTAATGAAATGGGTCATGTCAATCAGATCATTCAACTAATGATGTGACCTCGTTAATCAAATAACAACACCTTGTTCATGGTTAGGAAACATAACCATCTTTGATTAACGAGCTAGTCAAGTAGAGGCATACTAGTGACACTAAGTTTGTCTATGTATTCACACATGTATTATGTTTCCGGTTAATACAATTCTAGCATGAATAATAAACATTTATCATGATATAAGGAAATAAATAATAACTTTATTATTGCCTCTAGGGCATATTTCCTTCAGAATACGCTAGTGGAGAGGAGTCCTTGTCTTGATCACCAAGTCTTGTGGAATCTTCCTCATGTATACATCAGATGTCCGAACTGGCCCATGAGCATACGGCCATGGGGGTCCTCGGCCCAATCCAACTGATTGGGAGACGACGTGGTGAGTACCCCCTAGTCCAGGACACCTTCAGTAGCCCCCTGAACCGGTGTTCAAGTTGGGGTCGCTCCTCGATTCTTCCGAACTGTTCTTCATCTTCAGTCATCGGTCTTGAAAACTGGTTCAACAAATCTTCCCATCTTTGATCTTGAGGATCGCCGAAGTAAATCCGAAGAGTTTACACGTTGGATATCCGAGGAGCCCCTTTAAGTTCTGAGCCGTTATCAATGCCTTGTTATTTTTATGCCACACCTCGGGTTTGAAGTTGTTCCCGGGCGGCAGTGTCTTCTTGCGTCCGAGCTCTAACGCCGGACTGCATTCAAGGTATCTTTTGCAACCGAGCACCAACGCCAGACTGCTTCCAAGCTCCAACGCCGGACTATGTCCAAGCTCCAACGCCGGACTGTATCTAAGCTCCAATGCTGGACTATATCCGAGGTGTCATAAATCACCTTGGTTCAAAAAAGTTGAAGGAGTTTAGCCTAGCTTAATGCCGGAAATGCCCTCTATGGAGCCAGCCACTGGCGCGCGAGCTTTATTCTTGACTGCTTCTGAGGTGGTGCACCACCCCGACTGTGGGCCTATTTTTTGTCAATATTTTTGATTGGTACAATTTATTCTCTGCCGAGATATATAGCCAGTATCCCTCAAGGTGTGTATCGGTCTAAAATCCGAGATGCACCTGAAGGATGACATAAGACTGTTGATCCCAGTAGTCGCTGAGACTCAGGTTGATTTGCAAAATCGGCCTGAGGATCAACTCCTAGCTCGGCAGAATACTTCAGGACACAAAAAGCGGTGTGCAAAGTTCTCAAGACTCAGGTTGGGTGTGGCCGACCAACCTGAGGATCATAATCTCCTCGAAAACTATTTGCACTTAAATTTTCTGCACTGGATTGCCAATGCAGTAGCCCCTGAGACACTGGTCGGATGGCAACACCAGATCAGGGGATCGATGTGCCCCTTTAATATTAGTAAATGATAAGCCCGAAGCCCAGTAGCCCCCGAGCCTTAATGCGGGCACGGGTGGCCGAATTAAGGATCGATATCTAGAGTAAAATCACAAATCATGTGTAATGATTCTATGTATCCAAGTACTTTACATCATTAATGCTCGGATCCGCATTGTACAAAACTTTGTTGACCGACCATCGGCTTCCACCTCCTCGGCCAGTAGCAGAGAAGTGTTTGTCCTACTTTATAAAGCCGTTATAAGGGCAAAGATTTATGGAAAACAAGGCAATCCGGCCATATGGTTTTATAAACAAAGGTACGCGGAGAGATATGTTATATTACTTAATGTAAGAAACATCTTCCAAGGAAAATAGTCCCGCTATCACTACAAAAACAATACACTTCAGTGATGATATGTGTTTGTCATAGTAGGTCGCTTTTTTTGTCATGCATGTACATCCATGACAAATTTATGAGAGAATCAAGATAGTCATACCTGTGTTGTCGTAGAAGTGTTCCATGACATTACCAAAATTATCATCACGGAAGTGTCCACTTCCATGACGATCAATCACGCGTCACAGAAGTGCTTTCGTCAAGGGTGACCGACACGTGGCATCCACCATAATGGAACACCGTTAAGCTATCGGGTCGGGTTTTGGATCCGATAACCCGTTAACAGCCCCGACCAATGGGAAATTTCCACGTGTAAAATTCTTATTGGCCGGACGAAACACGTGTTAGCTCGTCAGTGGCTCAGATAGGCGCCTATGATACGTCGACACGTGGCACGGCCCAACAGAGGCCCATTCCTGTGAAAAGGCCGGCCCGTTTGACTTGGTCAAAAGGTGGCGGGCCGGCCCATGGAAAGCCTGTTAACGGCCTGTTCGCAAATAGCCCATTTACAGCCCGCTAACCCAAGGCCCGTTACGCCATATCCGAATTAGGCCCAGTAGCGTCATCTGGGCCATCCAATATGATTCCATCCCATTTTCACTTCTGGCCCATGTATGGCCCATGACGTCTTTCGGCCCATATGAGGCCCTATGTAACTCTTGGCCTATTAACGGCCCGTGGTGAAACTGGCCCGTAATGAAAAGTGTATCACTTTATACCCATTAACGGCTCGTTATTCCGTTGGGCCGTTTCCAGCCCATGTCATCTTTTAGCCTTCTCAGAGCCCATTTACTCTTGGGCTCATTTCCAGCATTCGTTTACTTACGGCCCGTTACTGTCATTTTCTGCTTGTGGGCCAAATTCAGCCCGTGGTTACAGTCGGCCCGTTTGTGGTCCGTTAATACGTTGGGACGTTTTCATAGCGTCATCAAATACGGCCTATTAACGATGGCCCGTTACGGTCGGCCCATGAATGGATGATTCCAACTCTAGCCCATTTACGGCCATAATGCGGCCTGTTATTGGCCCATGTTTGGCCAATCGATCATACAGCCCGTATAAGGCCCATTGATGATACGGCCCGTAGAAGGCCCATTGTTTCTACGGCCCATAGAAGGCCTACTGTTTCTACGGCCCGTAGAAGGCCCACTATTTCTACGGCCCGTAGGAGGCCCAGTGTCACTACAGTAAATACTAGCCCATGGTTATTGTGGCCTAGTTTTTAAAAATAGGTTATTGCAGCCACTAGTTAACTGCGGAAAAAGAACTGCAATGACTACAAGAAAACAAATAAACAATACAACAAGGAAATAAATAAGCAAGCAACTAACGCTAGGCTATCACGGCTATTACACATATTACATCCACCGGGCATCAAAGTTCGCCACCAGTGCAAATATAGGGAACAAAGCAGCATATCATATACACTGGCCGTCAAAATTTGCCACCAGTGCAAATAAACGCGGCAGCAAAACAAGAGCATAACTGAGACAACTTAAGAAGAGCTCAAGAAACGTTATCTTGGGTATCCACCATGTTGGCAATAAGCTTAGCAAGCTAATTAGCTTTGTCATGTTTGGCGCTAAAATCCTCCAACGCTTGATGTTGCACCAGAAAGTATGCATCTGAATGCTCCAGGGACTTCCGCAGTCCTTCCGCTTCTTGTCGCATCACAGCTGAACGATGTCTTTCAGCTTGTAGTTGAGACTCAAGAAACCGAACTGATTCAGACAGTGAGTTTGAATAGCTTGTGCGCATCAGACAAACATATATCTATGTCCTATGGTAGCAATGGAATCTTAAATTAGAACAGTTGTTCTTCAGGTTTAGGCACTTGTTCTACATGAACAGAGTACAGTAAGACGCAAGAATATAATACTTAAAAATAGAAAATGAGGTCATAGACCTTCCCACATTCTTGGTTCGGGACCAGTACAGTCATCGTCCAGTAAATGTGTCTCAGGAGAACGTAAGGGAATTTGATGAGTTTCTTTGCCGGTGAAGTACGTATTCTTCAGGTAATTCCGATACTGCCACCAAGCATTCTTGAAGATAGCAGAGGTATTAGCACAGGTTACCTCATCCTGAGTTTCCAAATCGGTCCTTCTCTATAGAGAAAAATGGGAAAATTTGTTGTATTATAACCATCATGGAGGTAGGATGTATGGGACGAAGCAAAGTAATTGCCATGAATAACATTACTTACACATAACTCCTGGACAAACACCTGCAACTGGCATTTTCCTTCATCTTCAGTATAATATTTCCAAGATGGGAAGATACGCACATACGATTTAACAACATCAAATGCGATAGATGCTAAACTACGAATAGCTGGTTGTGGTTCCTCCACAGGAATAGGCGTACTAACTGGTGGAGTTGGGGTTCGCCGTGATAGTACTGGCCCTTTGGGCACTGGAGCTGCCTTACTAACTGCTCTTGTTTGGGAGCTCTGTGGTGGAGATGGTGTTGTGTCAACAGGAACTAGGTTACTATCGGCTGGGGTTGGGGTTAGATTGGGTGAAGCTGGTTCTCTGTCCATCGTAGTAGGGGTACAATCTGCGAGAGTTTGGGTTATGTGTGGTAGGGCTGGTTCCTGTGCATGTACAACCGGGGTGCTATCTCCACCAAGAGGTAGCACTGTTTTATTTGAAGACCATGTTTTTAGTCCGCTAGATACTGGCATCACCCGCTCCAATTCAAATGGCTGATAAACAGGAAACATAGTTGAATGCACAGACATTGTCTGAGAGACAGATGCAATAGATAGTGTGGAAAAAAGAGGGCATGAAATAGTTGACATGTATATTGTTTAACTAAAATGGATGGCATGACATAATTTCACATATATGATGTCTATCTAAACTGGATAGCATAGCATAACATAATTCAAAGATATGATGAATAACTAAACAGGATCGCATGACATAATTCACCTACATGTTATCTAAGTAATCAGGATCACATCATTTAATTCACATATGTGATTTATATGCTAAATAGAGGGCATTCGATATGATGTCTGGACTAAGAACATGGTGTTGAATATTGTGTATATGATGTCTAAACTATGCAATGCAAGACACCGTATGCATGATATGAGCAGTATAACTGTGCCAAGTTAGAGCATACACCTCAGTGGGGGAATAGGACTGGTCATCTGTCTCTGAATCCATCTCTGAGGAGCTATCGGGACACAACAAGAGATCTGCTTCGACAAGTAGCACTGTCTGCTCTGAAGGCCTTGTTTTCACTCCAGATTTTTCCATCTCCCACCCAAATGGCTGATTCACAGGAATATTAGTTTAATGTACAAACATTGTCGACAAATGGAAATGTAATGAATAAAAGGATGGGCAAGATATCATTCAAATATATGATGCCTGGTTAAACAGGATGGCATTACACATTTCACATATATTATGGTTGGCTAAAAGACATGAGACTGCATAATTCCCATATATGATATAGAAACTAAACAGGTGGCATTACAGAACATGTCTAAACTAAGAAGATGACATATATGATGTCAAAAGTAGGCACTGCAAGGCAACATATGCATGATATGACTAACATCATCATGCCAAGGTAGAGCAAACACCTTGGGGTTAAATAGGAGTGGTCAGCGGCGTCTGAATCCGCCTCAGAACAGATATCTTCCTCTGGATTACAATCTGGAGAGGGGTGGGGAGGGTTTGCCATTGAACCCACCATGGAGCAATGTCTGCATGACATTGTATTGCCGCGCAAAACTCTTCTCTTTTTCTCTACATGTTCAGCATGACTGTGTACAATATCTGACATGCATACGAAAAAAATATGGTGAGATTATGTAAGGAGAGCATGCAGAAATTTAGAGTGATGGTAACAACCAGTGGATCGATGTTTTTCCATTGAACCAAAATAGCCCTAATGGATCGACGTGAATGTATAGTAATAAGTGATGCAACAAGTGTACAACCTCTTTGCCGTAGTCGTGTCGACCTCAGCATCATTGGGTTGGTCACTGAAGCAGTTGAGGCAGAGGTGGCTATCGGAGGTGTGGACGAAGATCTGAGGAATCTGTAGACGACGTCCAGGGCACTGCTCTGTTGTGATGGATCGTTCTGTCGTTGGAGCAGCTCCGGTGAGCCGTAAGACGTCAAGGCTGAAGCAGCACAAGCCAGACATCGTCAATCTCAAGTGGGATTCTAATAGCATGTCCAATAGATGATGTAAAATGGATGTAAAATTAACATCACCAAAAACCACCTGACTACAACAGATGAGGTAAAAACTGTTGACTCTGAACTAAACTGTCGAAACTAAAATTTACTATGGAATCTGAACGCTACTGTCAAAACTGAACGCAATGGTAGCAGAGAGGCACTTGACATGTAGTTTAGGGAGGGCATGTAGTTCATCTTCAACCTGCACCCCCTGAGCCGCCAGCCACCACCGGCCGAACCGCCGGCCCCAGCGCCGCCTCGCCGTCCCGAAACAACTCGCCACCGCCGCCCCGGCCAGCCCTCTAGGCCCCCCGCCCCCCACCCTGAACCCTAAGATAGATAGTGGGGTACCTCTCCGGCAAGCCCCCGTCCCCGCTGCGGGTGGTTCTTCCTTAACTCCAGCGAGCCCCCCCCCAACCCCTGAAAGTTGACTGACCCAAAAGTCGATTCAGTCGACTGAAGTGTGGCTTAATCGGAGCAGAGCAGTAGCATGAGCGAGGGGGAGAGCAGCAGTAGCAGCTGGGCGAGCGAGCGATTGAGCGAGAGCCAGAGCAGCAGCAGCAGATCCGGCTGGTATGGACGCCACCGCCGAAGGGGCCTCGCACTGGGGGAGAGCCGCCGTGGAGATGTCGCCCGCGGCGTCGGCTTCAAGGTAGCCGCTCCATGGGGGTGTGGGATGGAGCACCGTCGGCGCCGGGAGGTCAAGTTAAGGAGAAGGTGCGATGCGATGAGTGTACAACCACTTTGGTGGCGCCGAGTAGGCCTCGGCTTCGTCCGAGGAGTCGGTGAGGATGCTGCGGTTCCGGTGGAGCAGATTAAGGCGGCGCTGTGGGGATGGAGCAGCCGCAATAGACGAGGCGATCGTCGGAGCAGCTCCTTGGAGGTGGAGGACGGGGCGGCTGAACCGGCGGGACGATGGATCCTCATCCGGGGAGGTGGAAGAGGCTCCGGCTGGGCAGTAGTGACATGGCGGACGGAGGAGGGTGGGGTTTCGCGGCTGGAGCAGAGAGGTTATGGCGGCCTGGGATTTCGAATGGCGAAAAGGGGGCGATGGGAGGGGTGAAGCATGACTTAGGAACGCGCTTGTCCAAAATGTAGGGTGTGTTACAAAAGTACCCCCCACCGATTTGAACTAGCGGCCCTTTCGGTTCAGGGTTAGAAGGGGGATTTCATGTGTCGGGATTTGGCAGCTGCAGGGAGTTTTCGCGCGCGTTGTAATTTCGGGATAGCAAGGCACGGGTTGTGAAGGTGCCAGTTTTGGGAGCACGGTATCTGAATTTTCGGGATATAACAAGATGCGGGTTGAATTTTAGGGACAAGCCTAACGTGTGGTAATATTTTACTTGTACGTACCAAATCAATTCACACTTCCCTCAACCAAAAAGAAAACGAAAAAAATAAAAATATTCACACCACACAAAGAGAGAGTCTTGCCCCGTTTTACTATACAAATGCTATTCAAAGCTACTCCCTCCTTCCATCTATATAGGGCCTAATGCGTTTTTCGATGCTAACTTTGAGCAAATATTAGAGCAATGATATATGACATGCAACTTACACAAAGCACACCGTTAAATTCGTCTGTGAAAGGTTCTTTCAATGATATAATTTTCACATTGTGCATGTCATGTACTATTAATCTTGTCAATAGTCAAAGGCGGTCTTAAAAATCTCATTACGCCCTATATAGATGGAAGGAGGGAGTATGAATCCATGTTATGTCCGATTAAATTTTTTTGCTTGCTGTATAATGCATGTAACCTACTCATACCAACATTTTAGTGCATTCCAAATGTCTATACTACCGCTGCAATTCGAACTAAATTTGAATTCGTTTCTCTATTTCAATAAGAATCTACAATCATGATTGTTGCCAACTTCAACCATCATAGTTTCCTTGCTATCCGCCAGATATAAATCAGACGGCCTATAATGCAAGATGGTAGGCACACCATCATCAACAACTCCATTTTTTATAAGAGTAGAGATAAAATATATTAAATATAGTATACCATGTTCATAACCACACCATGTGTATCACCGTTATATATATTCACACATCCGTCGGTTTGAAACACTATGATAAATTCTTCAAATATCCGAATTCGCTTTTTATAATGAAGTATATATGATCTCTATTCGTCTTTTACACCCACACAACCCTCTTATCTTTGTAGCTAGCGCTAACTTTCTCTTGTGCATGCACACGCCCGCATCCCTCTCACCCTCCCTCAGCATTCTCTAGCTCCATCGTGCAAATTCGTCTTTTCACTTTAGGTCGTTCACCCACGGTGTGTGTAGGCCCCCCAGCTCCTTCTTTACGGCACACATCGATCGATATGCCTCTCTACCCCGGTGTGCCTAGCACAAACACAAGCTTCCCCTCTTCTCTTGTCACCGTCCATGTCTCACTCCCACCACTCTTTTCATCGTTCTCGTACTCGCACACTCCTCCCCCTCGATATAGTATGCCTCTCGTACCACCTCCTACATGCATCCCTCTCTCTCTATCCTTCTCCTCGTGCCTCATTTCCTTCTAACACACACATGCATGTATACCGATCGATCTCCCAACATATACCTAGATCGACTTTAACTACCCCCCATCGATCGACGTACCTCTCAAGTTATGTCTCTCCTTTCTCTTACAAAGGGCGATTGATCTTCCTATGTAGTTATGTCTGCTTACCACAGCCACATCGTCCCCCCTCATCATTCGTGCATGCCTCCTGACCCGTCTCTCACACGCACGTGCATAGACAACAAGCAGCCATCTCCTCTCTTACTGATATTGCGGGCGTGCCCTCTGTTTGTCTAGCAAGCCTATCCCACCATTTGTTAGAAGGAACTCCACTACCACCCCCTCCAACACTCTAGCTCTGTCTCTCTCCCAACCTTATTCATCTCCTGCACATATGCATGGATGCCGATCGATCTCCCTTAATACATGAGGCAGATCGATCTCCTTAATACATGAGGTAGGCCTCTCTCCTCCTCCACACATATACCAGCCATTGTACCTCTATAGTTAATTGGGCCTCCCTCTTCCCCCACCACACACCGATAGTCGAGCGCTGCAGGTAGGTATCCATGCCACAGAGACAAACTGCACATGTCCCATCCCACGTTCCAGTAGGCCAGCCACTCTATATCTTTGACGTGGGCACACACAAATTCGATGGCAATCTTTATCAATCGTGCGCGCACACACACACACATCATCCCTCTCTTCGATTCTATGGACACCTCAAGCCGATGATACCTCCACTCTCTTCTCGTGGATCGCCCCCTCTATATATATGTTATATCCAGGACTCTATTTCACACACATTGCATATGTTAAATATTTTGATTGACCCCCCCCCCCCACAAAAAAACTCTCAAGAACCCACGCACTATATCTCTCTAGGTTTGTATCTCTCTCACACAACCCCACGTAGGTGGTGTACGTATACAAGAAGAGAATAGGTGCACCGTGACGTACTCACGCTTCGTGCCCAGCCACACCCGCGCGGGTACACGGTGGAGCTCATTTCTCCACAGAAGCTGAATTTGTTTTTGAAACATCAAGTGGCCAGAGACTCGAAAACTTATTTGCCCATTAGTGACTTGTCAGGGCGGTGGATTTTAGTTTGTATGATAATGCTGCATCCACCTAAAGTAACGAAAGTTCTTACGTAAACTTCCTAGTAATTCCCTCTTCGTAGGTGCAGCATTACTCCTAACATTTGTAATATTAGTTTGAAACTTGTAATATTGTCGTGTCCTATTCCTATGTTTTCAAAATCCTGCGAATCAAACAGGTCCTGAGTTGGTGATGATGTTGTGCCTCCCATCTTTCACCAATAGTCGTCGGATCTAGATCTGACGCATACAAACCAAGCTTCTCCATTTTTGCAAAAAGATGCCCGCACTTGTTCCCTATTTACAAACAACTCCTTGTCTCTCACAATTAGCCTCATCTCCTCCCCACCACATCTAGGAGTAGACGGCTGTGGAAAAATCTGGCGCGATGGCCGCTGCCGGAGCCGTCCACCCCCAATCTTGGTGTTCCATGCAATGCACGGGCATCTACGCACGGGAAATTATGTCGAACAGGGCTAGTTGTAAGCAGGCTAGCTCTACAGCCATGATGATAGTGACTGCAAACAGTGAGGCTGACTATGGTATGCCGAACACGGCGCCTATACTCAGGTGTCATCTCTGGCGCAGGGTCTTGTCACTTCATTGTGAGGAGCAGCACGTAATAATTTGACCAACGGATATTCACTGTGAGGAACTGCCTTTGGGTGAATGACATGTGGCCCCAGGGGGTGGCTATCCCACCTATCATACAGCCAAAGGCAGGTGCAGTAGAGGGCCGAGGAGTAGTACGAAATCCTACGCACCTACGCACGCTAACCTAGGGCTGAGTGATCACTCAAATCGCAAGATCAGTTGACTAGAAGCTACGCTAGACCCATGGAGGCGATGAGCGCGAGCATCAGCCGGCTGTGCCAGATTGTCCACGACACAGGCCTACGGCCCGGCACCGAGGAACGTCTCTAGGTAGTATTGCTTGAGGCCGCCAGGGCGAGGGGCCGCTTGGACGACAGCTTCGTCTCCTTGTTCGACGAGGTCCTCATCGGTTTCCTCGACAAGTTCACCGTCGTCAAGAAGCTTGCGGACGACTTTGACGTAAGCCTCCAGCCGACGCGCCCAGGCTCTGCGATGCCCGCCACCCTCAACAGCCACTATGGTAACAATCTCTTTGACGCACTGGTGGCCCTGCGACTGCCCGCCGTCGCGCCGGAGAATGTCCACCTCGAGGTCGTGCTCGCCGTGCAGCGCCTGGCGCAGCAAGACACCATTGACATAATCACCCACGTCTACGCGCAAATCATCCACAAGGACTACTACATGCAAGAGGAGGACGATAGGACGCTGGCCTTCTTGGAGCGCAGGGCAACCTTGGACGACACTGTTCAGAAGCACGTTGAGCTCGCCGCCAACGCCGCTGCTCCTCACACGTCGGTTGGTGACCGGGCGCACTAGGGCGTGAGGATGTCGTTGAACGTTGATGGATCCGTATGTATTTTTATCTTTCCGTCAAATCCATGTAGTAGTATATGATACTACAGTAATTATCTTACCTTTCACATCAACTTCATAATTTTCGTACGTACTCCATGCATGAACGGCGCCAGAACCAAACTTCTCCTTACTCTAGGCAAAATCGTTATTTTCTATCTATCGGTCGCGCCATGGAGCAGAACCAAATTTTACAAGTTACGAGTTCAAAGGAAAAGCCTGCCGTGTCCGCGTCGCACCCCCACACGGTTGGTCCGGCACGCCGCTCAAGCGGGAATGCGTGCGGTGTTGCATTTTCACTTACAAGTGGGACCGCAGTTGAGCAAACCGACTATCGGCAAACCCCCACCCCGCCCACCGCGCGATGGCTGAGTAAACAGGAGGGAGAAGAGATGGCTGTAGCACGGACTCCAAGAAAATTGGTGTCGGATGGGACTCGTTGGGTGGCGTGTGCCGTACTGCTAGACATGAATGCTAGTTACTGCCCATGCCACCCCACTATATCGAGCCTATATCGAGGTGCGTAGAACAAATTTCCTGCAGTCCGTGCTCAGCCCTCCTCTATCTCTCTTCTCAGCCAGCCAGTGGACGCGCGGAGCCCATCGTCTGTTTGCTCACATGCGGCCCCACATGTCAATGAAAACGCAAGAGGACCCACTGAACCTGCACATCTTTCACCTCGACATGCTGGTGATGAAAAACAAATCCAATAAATATCTTCGGTGGCCGCTTTTGGAGTTACTCAAGAGTAGTAAGATTCTATTTACAGTTTAACCCAAGATGCACATCTCGTGGCTTCAACTACCACTCTATTTTCTTTCATGACATGACCTGGATGGTGGATGTCCCACGTGTCGGCAAAAGGAGGAAGAACCCGACCAAATCTTCGGTTCTGCTCTCGGATGAGATTAATGCACTTGTTGATACTCCTACTAGAATAGAGGCTAGACATGAGACTAGATGCGAGGAAGCAACGTCTACTTCTTTACACTCGAAGAAGAAATAAGCACGCAAGATCGAGCCTCCGCAGATCAACAATGAATGCATCGAGAAGGCACTAATCCAACTTACAGGAGTAGTAAAATGTATTCTTGTAGTTCTTGTTTTCTTTGGTCTTGCTTTTCTAGTAAAAATTATCATTGGAGTTCGTGCAAAACGGAGGTGCGTTTGGGGTCGTGCGTTGGAGTTGGCCTTACAAGTGGGACCGCAGTTAAGGAAACCGACTATCGGCAAACCCCCACCTCGCCCGCCGCGCGATGGCTGAGTTAGAGAAACGACAAGGTTGAAGAGATTGCTTTAGCACGGACTCCATGAAATAATATGGTGTCAGATGGATGTCGTGGTGGTGGTGTGTGCCGTACTCCTAGACGTGAATGCTTGTTCTGGCCCATGCCACCCTACTACTCCTACTATATAGTACTAGTATCGAGGATTCGAGGTGCTAGTTACATACATCGAACACATTAACATATGGCTACAGTAAAAACACCCGCCCGACGCGCGAAGCATGTGAAGCTAGTACAAATAGTGTACTACTATTGTTGATTGGCCTCATCCGATAACCTGTTGCAATGCACATACAATTATGTATTCGGAAAATATTTTTTTGCCTCATCGCACCACTCACTCAGAGAAGCAACTCGAAAGCCATTCATAAATTTAGTAAGTTTATCACACGCATATTATTTTATTACATACAACAGGTCATCAACCCACATCGACAACGAGGATACATTATAAATACTAAAGCTTTCACCACACAACAAATAACAAGCCATGAAATGAACTTCAACTCAACCATTCCGCGGCGTTGGAAACGCTTGCTTTGAACCACAAGTGATTCTCTGGGACGGGCCATCCGTTGTCGATCTAGAGACCAACGCAGGACCGATCATCCAGGCTGAAGCGGCCTACTATATCAGTACCAGGGTAGGGAACCACCCAAATGTCCAAGGTATAGAAACAGTTGCTTCTCATAAATGTGTCAACAGCAGTTGGAACTTGGATCGCCTTTCACCATCATTGGATAGTTTTCCCCAAGGAAGAGCGAGTTTTCTCCAAGACTATCAATTATGTGCCAGGGAGAAGGAGTTGGCGCTAGCACACTAGTATCCATCCCGAATACCATGCAATGGGTGTTGGAATAGGTCCGGAGAGTGCGACCATGGGAGACACCTGCTTCCTTAGCAGTAACATCATCAGTGGGCTGTATACACAAAAGAAGAGGTGATCCATCGGAATTAGTTGCCAGGCGCCACAGAGTATATGGGCGCTGCTCGTCCTCATGCTCGTGATCATCACCATCGGCATCTCCCCCTTGGTTATAAAAATTTTCAAGTATAGGTGGTGGGATGTTCACAGTACCTTGGAAACACAAGAAGAAGGTTAATTAGTAAAGGGAAACTTGCTAACCCGCATGCATGTGGATGAAACAATTATAATTACGGTGGAAGACAAACGTACCAAAACTACTAGGACGCCATGCAAAAATAGTGCCACGAGTGGTGGCAGCAAACACAAGGCCCTCGTATTGAATTGCATCACAATACTCATCCGTGTACAGAAACTAATTTTTGAGCAATATCCATCGAGTCGAACCACGAAGGACGGCAACAAGCTTGTCAAAGATAGCAACAACTTGATAGTTGTTGTAATTCCAAGAGCGGTTGGGAACTCGCCAAATTGCTATCTTCCGTAGAAGACAGTCACCATGATCGTATTTGAACGTGCATACATTACCGGTGTGCTCAACTTCTGGGCAGTGTCCTGAGATTTTTGGAAGTGGAACCCGGTGATGAGTGTACACATTCACAAGTTCCCACTCGCAGTTGGACCCAATGTAAACAACCCAATCTCCATTTGCGCCCGCCCAAGCCTTGCCCTCAAGCGATGGCATCTTAACATCATACGTATCATTATCAAGCGGCATCAACTGGCACAGGGCGAGGCCTCCGTTGTGCCGGCGCCAGTCATCAGGGTCACGGCGAAGAAGATAGGGGAGATCAAACCGCTCCTTGACTCTTGGGTTCTTTGTAATGATGTTATTAGTTGAGTCGAGAATAGGCTTGAACGAACCTGCCATGCTAGCCGAGGTGATGGCGTCGCACCGATCAATGAGTTCCTCCACCACGTCATCTTTCAGATCGGGGCAAGAAAAACGGGGTCGTTTCTGGCCTGTTCCCTCCATGGAGAAGACGATCGAACAATGGCAGAAGAAAGGGTGAAGGGCTGAAGGAAAATGGAGGAGGGAGAGGAAGAGCGTGCGACAGCAGTTCCAAATCGAGAGGGAAAGGCGAAGAGTCGGTGGACGGTTGCGAGTTTGCCACGGTTCAAGAAGAGGCGCCCCGGCCTACACGTCCGTTCGGAAATACCCCTACTACTCGCCATCGTCTCACTGATATGATGGAACGGGACCACATGTCAATGAAACATGGTGTGTAATTTCTTGTGCAAAATGCGATCTGGCCGCGTTGGCCCGAGGTGCCACATTAGTTATCGACCTTTGTTTTTTTACTGACGTGCCGATCAGTTTTGAAGCACGACTAACTGGTACTGTACTTGGAGAGGATGACAGCAGGGACCCGCCAAGGTCATGGCAGTACGCAAGCAAGTGCCTCCTTATTTCAAGCCAATAAAAAATGGCTCCTCCTAGTGGATTTCTGACATCTGGGTCACATGCCATTGTCAACGTAGTCAATAAACGAGAGAATTGCACAATGAGCGGCTGACACCAGGGACCCAGCAGCTCGCCCAGTTGTTTTTGTTTTGGGTTAATTTGATAAATGCCACTCCAAATCTGGTGTTTCCGAGAAATGCCAATGCAATTTCCAAACTTTGAAAAATGCCATTTCATGCAATTTCTAGTGGCATTTTTCGAAGTCTGGAGTGGCGTTTTTCAAAGTTTGCAAACTGCAGTGGCGTTTTTCAAAGTTTGCAAAAATTGCAGTGGCATTTTTATGAATCGCCATAATTGGAGTGGCATTTATCTAATTTGTTTTTGAGACGGAAGTAGGGTGTCAACTGGGCTGTGCGGGATACTCTAGCCTGTCTAGACAGCCTTTTCTTTTATGTTTACCACAGACCAGCCCAGTAGTTTTTTTTTCTTTCTGAAAATGGCTAGCCCAGTTCTTTTGTGATTTGTCAAGTAAGTCGCTTTATCAGGCCTGCTGGGCTGCAAATCTTTCAAGACGAAGAGAGCTTCATTCGGCTGGCCGAGAAAATGGCCAATCAGTAATGAGAAATGGGTTGTACATTTTTAAAACACATCAAACCGGCAATTATTTTCAAATATTTTTTTTTTCATTTTGAGATTTTAAATTACATTAATTTTTATGTGTGGACAATTTATTGGATTTTATATTGATATACATTTATTTTTAAAACCATTCTGAATGTGACTCAAAATTTCGAGATTAAAAACAGTTCAGAACGCACCAACATATGCAAAATTTCGTATAATTTTTTAACCGTGGCCACAATATGGGTTGTAATGCTAACATAAAGAATATGGGCTCCAAAAAAACCCGTAAGAATTAGCAAATGGGCTGTAAATTATTTGAAATATTGGCAGATAGGCTGTATGCTGTTTTCCACATATTTGAGGCTTTCCACAGATGGCATGTATACTGTTGGATGTTCGCCCAATGGCCGTCGTGCTTCTTCAATCTCTGCTCTTCCTGCTCCAGCCGCTCAAACAAGCACCGGTGGGACTGCCTGCTCCCTCCTCCCCGCGGCCGGCTGTGCTGCCGCGTAGGCCTCACTACCCCACCGTACTCCCATCGCTGGCCTAGCCATCCCTCTACTCACCCACACCTGCTATTATTCTTCGGCGACGGCAGGCGAACCAGTAAACCCTCGTACAGTCGTACTCCCCTCCGCGTGGGAAACAAAAACAACGGCCGAGTCTTCCCTACCTCCGTGTCGTTCCCTTCCTAGGCCTCGCTGTCGTCCACCGCCCTGGTGCTCTCGGCGTGGCGTGGTCAGCGTGGTCAACGGCCGACATGCATCTAAAGTGCACTGTACGTGGAGAGGCTGACAGCTAGGTCCACGGCCGCACGCAAGGAAATGCCTCCTTATTACGCGCAAAATAATGATTTCCTCCACCTGACATCTGGGACCCATCGAAACGGCCTCTGTATTTCGCGAAAAAAACATTACCGCCGCTGACAGCTCAGACCCACCAACTATATCTTTGCACGCAAGGAAGTGCCTCCTTATTACGCACAAAAAAAATGAATACTCCCCCTGCTAGCTGGGACCCAGTATAGTGGGCCTAC
Source organism: Triticum urartu (assembly GCF_003073215.2). NCBI lineage: Eukaryota > Viridiplantae > Streptophyta > Magnoliopsida > Poales > Poaceae > Triticum > Triticum urartu. The sequence continues at coordinate 165,938,525 of NC_053028.1, read as the reverse complement.
AAAAAAATTAATACTCCTGCTATCAACTTAGTCAATATGCACGATTCTAGCTCACTGACCGTACGATGTCCATCCAACAGCCGTAGTGCTTCTTCAACCTCTGGTCTTCTTGCTCCAGCCGCCCAAAGCAGCGCCGGACGTGCCGCCTTCTCCTGCCTCCCGTGGCCGGCTGTGCTCGCGGGGAGGCCTCACCGCCCCCATACTAGTCCCACCGCTGGCCAGGCCATCCCTCCACTCCACTCACCCACACCCCCTGTTATTCTGCGGCAACGACAGTGCAGCCGAACCAGTGAACCCTCGTACTCCTCTCCAAGTGGGCATCCACTGCCACGTCTTCCCCGGCTCTGTGTCGTCCCCTTCCTAGGCCTCGCCGTCGTCCACCGCCGTGGTGCTGTCGGCGCGGCGTGGTCAATGTGGTCAACGACCGAATTCCATCGGAAGAATACTATACGTGGAGAGGCTGACAGCTGGGTCCACGACAGCCGCAAGGACGTGCCTCCTTATTACGCGGAAAGTAATTATTCCTCCACCTCACAGCAGGGACCCACCGGACGCCCACCAGTATATCACGAAATAAACATTTGCCCCTGACTACTGGGACCCACCCGACGGACCACCGTATTTCGCGAAAAAAACGTTCCCCCTGCTGTCAGCTCGGACCCACCGGAAGTGACTCCTTATTACGCACAAAAAAAATGAATATCCCCCTGCTAGCTGGGACCCACCTTAGTGGCAGGCTGACTTGTGGGCCTACTAAGTTGACGGGGACGGAGGGCTTTGTCAACTTAGTCAATATGCACGATTCTAGCTCCAGTGACCGTACGATGTCCATCCAACGGCCGTAGTGCTTCTTCAACCTCTGGTCTTCTTGCTCCAGCCACCCAAACCAGCGCTGGTCGTGCCTCGTGCTCCTGCCTCCCGTGGCCGGCTGGGATGCAGCGGAGGCCTCACCGCCCCCTACTACTCCCACTGCCGGCCAGGCCATCCCTCTACTCACCACACCCCCTGTTATTCTGCGGCGACGGCAGCCTCACACCGCAGCATACCAGTGAACCCTCGTACTCCTCTACGCGTGGACATCCACTGCCGCGTCTTCCCCGGCTCCGCGTCGTCCCCTTCCTAGGCCTCGCCGTCGTCCACCGCCCTGGTGCTCTCGGCGCGGCGTGGTCAACGTGGTCAAGGAACGACTTCCATCGAACGTGGACTATACGTGGAGAGGCTGACAGCTGGGTTCACGGCCACAGCAAGGAAGTGCCTCCTTATTATGTGCAAAATAATTATTCCTCCACCTGACAGCGGGGACCCACCGGACGGGCCACCAGTATTTTGCGAAAAAATTTGTTTCCCCCTGATGTCGGAGTAATTGGACATGGATACCCTGAAGATGGTGAGACAATAAATCAAGACATCGGGGCTAGCAAAGCCCCTCAGTCCGACTACCCGGCCGCTCCTACCGGCTCCCCGTCCGACTGCTATGCCCGGCCGGCAGCCGACTGCGCCGACCAGCCGGCTGCCGACTGCGCCAACTAGCCGGCTGCCGACTATAGCCCGACAAGACACCAACGAGATGACAGTACCGTGATGTCATCTACAGTGTATCTGTCCCTGGGCACTATTTTATAAAGTGCACCAGGGACAAGGAGGCATGCACATCACGTCCACACCATCATGGGCATGGTGCCCCATGCCCACTTTCCCCCCACGCCACCACTTAACTTACATACTAAGATACCATGCCCATTCCACACTATATAAGCTAGCTCCATCCATCCGTCAGGGGAGGGACTCACACTCACGCATGCACTCATTTGGCCAGAGGCCACGACCATCACGCCACTAGCTAGCTAGCTCATTGCTACTACTCTCAGTCCAATATAGCTCCAGGAGCACTTTGTACTGCCCGATGTACACCTCAGATATATACTTAGACATGCAGGAGTAGGGGTATTATCTCTCCGGAGAGCCCCGAACATGGGTAAACTAGCGCGTGCTACTCGCATACCCGTCCCTGGATATTCTAGCAGCAGTCTTGCCCTCACACGAAGCCACCTTGTGGCATATGTCGTTCCGCACCCTCCCGTGAGAATACCATGACACCTGACTACTGGGACCCACCGGACGGGCCACCGTATTTCGTGAAAAAAACGTCCCCCCCCTCGCCCGCTGTCAGCTCGGAACCACCGGAAGTGCCTCATTATTATGCACAAAAAATGAATACTCCCCTGGCTAGCTGGGACCCACGTTGCTGGGAGGCTAACTTGTGGGCCTACTAAGTTGACGGGGACGAAGGGCTTTGTCAACTTAGTCAATGTGAACGATTCTAGCTCCAGTGACCGTACGATGTCCATCCAATTGCCGTAGTGCTTCTTCAACCTCTGGTCTTCTTGCTCCAGCCGCCCAAAGCAGCGCCGGTCGTGCCGCATGCTCCTGCCTCACGTGGCCGGCTGTGCTGTCGCAGAGGCCTCATCGCCCCCTACTATTCCCACCGCTGGCCAGGCCCTGCGGCGACGGTAGCCTCACACCGTAGCCGAACCAGTGAACCCTCGTAGTCCTCTCCGCGCGGGCTTCCACTGCCGCGTCGTCCCCTTCCTAGGCCTCGCCGTCGTCCACCGCTGTGGTGCTCCCCGTGCGGCGTGGCCAGCGTGGTCAAGGAACGACTTCCATCGGAAGAGTACTGTACGTGGAGAAGCTGACAGCTGGGTCCATGGCCACAGCCCAGTTTTTTTGTGATTTGCCAAGTAAGTCGCTTTGTCAGGCCTGTTGGGCTGCAAATCTTTCAAGACGAGGAGAGCTTTCATTCGGCTGGCCGAGAAAATGGCCCATTAGTAATGAGAAATGGGTTGTATATTTTTAAAACACATCAAACCGGCAATTAGTTTCAAATATCTTTTTTTTCATTTCAAGATTTTAAATTACATTAATTTTTATGCGTGGAGAATTTGTTGGATTTTATATTGATATACATTTATTTTTAAAATCAGTTTGAATGTGAGTCGAAATTTCAGGATTAAAAACAGTTCGGACCGCACCGAAATATGCAAAATTTCGTATAATTTTTTAACCGTTGACACAATATGGGCTGTAATGCTAACAAAAAGAATATGGGCTCCAAAAAACCTTAAAAATTAGCAAATGGGCTATAAATTATTAGAAATAATGGCAGATGGGCTGTATGCTGTTTTCCATAGATTTGAGGCTTTCCTAAAAAAAGGTTGACGCACAAGCACTGACTATTGGATGTCCATCCAACGGCCGTCGTGCTTCTTCAATCTCTGCTCTTCCTACTCCAGCCGCTCAAACAAGCGCCGGCGGGACTGCCTGCTCCCTCCTCCTCGCGGCCGGCTGTGCGGCCGCCCAGGCCTCACCGCCCGACCGTACTCCCATCGATGGCCTAGCCATCCCTCTACTCACCCACACTTGTTGTTATTCTCCGGCGACGGCAGACGAACCAGTAAATCCTCGTATAGTCGTACTCCCCTCCGCATGGGAAACAACTGCCGAGTCTTCCCTGCCTCCGTGTCGTCCCCTTCCTAGGCCTCGCCGTCGTCCACCGCCCTGGTGCTCTCAGCGCGGCATGGTCAACGTGGTCAAGGAACGACTTCCATCAGATGTGGACTATACGTGGAGAGGCTGACAGCTGGGTCCATAGCCGCAGCAAGGAAGTGCCTCTTTATTACGCGGAAAATAATGATTCCTCCACCTGACAGCTAGGACCCACCGGACAGGCCACTGTATTTCACAAAAAAATGTTTCCCCCTGACTTCTAGGACCCACCAGCTACATCTTCGCACGCAAGGAAGTGCCTGACAGTCGGGACCCACCTGGTCGAAGCGTATGTAGCGTTGTCATTCTGGTCGCGAACGTGTACGTACATACTGGTCGATGTAGAGGCGCGCACGTGTCGTAGTAGAGGCGCGCACGTAGCATGTACACGTACGTACAGCGGCCAGGGTGCAAGAAAAAAAATACGGCCACGTATGTGTACATACGGGAGGGGTCTCGAACGCCTACTCGTGCATACGTACGACCAGGGCTCGTGTACATGGCTGGGTCGGAACGGAGAGACAGCGTCGTCATCGTGTTCATGGGGAGGCAACGGAATGCGTCGTGTTCATGGGGAGGAAATGGAATGCGTCGTGTTCATCGGGAGGCAACGGAACGCGTGGGAGCCAACCGGCTGGGTCGGAATGGAATGCGTAGTCATGTTCATCGGGAGGGCTTGGACGGAACAGGCGATGGAAACGAGGCCTGGCGTACCGCACAACGAGGAAACAGACCTCATACATTCGGAACGAGGTCCTATTGATCGAGAGGGGTCTGGCGTACCGCAAAACGGAGGAAACGGACCTCCTACGGTCGAAACGGGGGTCCTGTTCATCGGGAGGGGTGTGGCGTACCGCAAAACGGAGGAAACGGACTTGTATTGGAGCGCTACAGTCGAAACGGGGGTCCTGTTCATTGGGAGGGGCGTGGCGTACCGCAAAACGGGACTCCACGGGATACTGTTCATCTCCACCGTCGACCCCCTCCAGTCTCCATGAGCTACTGTTCATCCACCGTCGACCTCCTCCAGCCTCCACCTGCGACTGTTCATCCACGGGCTCCTGTTCATCCAGCCTCCACCGCGCGCTACTCCACTAGCTACTGTTCAACCAGCCCTCTCCACGGGCTCCTGTTCAACCACCCCTCCATGGGCTACTGTTCATCCTGCCCTCCACCGTCTACTGTTCATCCAGCTCTCCACGGGGTGGTCCTATTCATCCAGCCCTCCACGGGGTCCTGTTCATCCAGCCCCAACCGGCTCGATCGATCGGGGTCATGTTCATCTAGAGGCAACACCACGGGGTCCTGTTCATCCACCCCCACCGGGAACTGTTCATCCAACCACCCCTGCAACGCTCACTGTTCATCCAGAGGCAGCATCGATCGGCTTCAGTTAGCAGCAGTAGCGAAGGAATCGCTCGATCGGGTTCAGTTAACAGCCATCGATCGATCGCTCGGGTTCAGTAATGCATAGCCTGCAGTGCAATCGCTCGGGTTCAGTTGGAGCCAACGCCTCGCACACACGCGCGTACGTGTACGAGAGAAGCGCGCATCGCTCGGCCCCCGACCTCCCACCATAACCGGGAACTCCCCGAAATTTTCCTCGCCCTCGCTTCTACCATGGTTTTTTTTCTGTCATGGACGGCCCAAAGAATGTCATGCAGCTACGTCTCCGGTCCACCCAGGACGAAAAGCCCATTTTTGTCATGATTTTTTGTCATAGAAGTAGGAGCCCACCACATCTATGATGATACCGGGTTTTGTCACAATTATCGTCATAGAAGTGTCATATGTATGACAGAAAAAAATTCATTCGGCCCAAAATGTCACGGATGTGTCTTTTTTTGCAGTGTATCGGTTCCTTTCTTTGGGTCGTCATGCGTATCATGATCATGAAACCTCACCTCTGATCAATGTGGGAAGAAAATATTGAGGATTTAGTTCGGGGAAAGTTCCCAAAGTCTGTGGTATTAATGAACCAATTATTTTACTTCCGTTGTTGCCGACCAATGTGATCCTTTAAGATCGCTAGATTTCGGCTTCACCCAGTCTGAGGTACTAACTCGGATGACCCGGTAGTAACAATCACAGAGGTGCTCCCTTTACCGCCTAGCCGAACAATCGGGAACGTAGCGGTAAGCACAGGAGCCAGGCAACCCAGCTTGGCAAAAATCTTAAGTCAAATTGATGCATATTTATGGCTTTATAATGATGATTACGGAAGGCAGCCCTTGTATATTAAATACAAATGACAATGATATGTTTAATTTGACTCTGTTACGGCCGGTTATTAGTTGAAAGTGGCCCATCGTCGGCTTCTACCCCTTTGTAGATACTACGCAGGGTGTCTCCGCAATAACAGGACAACCCTTAGACAACGTCTCGGTGCCCGAAGGCGGTTGTGTTAGCGGAAACGAGGCAATCAGATACGCGGGCTTTATAACTTTCACTTAGTCATAGGAGCTTTAAACGGGGGAAGCTAGCTACGAGCCCCCGGTTAGTGTTCGGCGACATCGAGGTCAAGCCGTAAACACTTCGGCCAATGTTATGAACGGCCCGTCATTTAACATAGTCATTGGATCACTGACCAGTTTACGCTTATTGTGATAGTCAGTTTTCAGCTTTCTCCACTGAGGAGCATAACCATGTGAGCTGGAAGCACAATCGCAGTGGTTCTCCCTTTGCACACCTAGCCGAACAAAGTAGAACATAGGGGGCAAGCACAGGAGCCGGGCAACCCAACTATTTGACCGAAGACACAATTTGAAACCGATGCATATATAGCAATATCTGAGAATGTTTTTGCCGAATCTCTAAAGGTGTCTGGCATTGCACCACGAGACTTATGCTGAAAACTAACAAATAGTTTAAAAGTGCCATAAGCTTGGAAAACCAAAAAACGTGAGTAAAATCTTGACGTCCGAACAAGATCAACTGTTCGGTGCCAATCCGAAAATTGGAAAAAAGAAAAAATTGTGCACCTGCCGTGCTTTAACATGACACACCCGATCTCAACACTTCAAGCGGGCCAGCCTACGGCTTCGAGCTCCTTATCCAAAGGCGGAGTACTTCTTCGAGGCCAGTTTAGCGAAGTAAACTCTAGCGGCTTTTTAGAGAGAAGACAAGCTATCCGACTATTGACCATACACTCGAGTCAAAAAAGGAGCGGTAGAAAAAGACTTTGAAATGACCAAGAAGAAAACACATTTACTATAATATAGCTCATATAAATTTTAAGAGCCCCCAAGTGACTTGGGTAAAAGAATTTTATGTATAATGATTGTATGTATCGATGTACTTATATCATATCTGTGTTCACCCAAACTTTAAACGCGTCTTAACCGACCGTCGGCTTCTCCCTCTTCAGTCAAGGACCAAAAAGTGTTGTGTACTCCACCTGTGAAAAGCATCAACGGTGTTTCCGATAACCAGGCAATCAGGTCATAAGGCTGTAAAGACAAAGCGCGCTCAGGGAACTTATGCTATATTACTGACGAAGTGTAAGAAGCATCTTCGAAGAAAATAGTACCTCCACTGATACCTTTCTTCGGTTGCTCATTGTTACTATGAGACTTGTGCAATAGATTTTTTGTACTCATGAGTTCCGTTGTGTGCCGACCATTATTGAAAACAATAAGAGCGCTAGCTTTCGGCTTCACCCAGTCTGAGGTACTAACTCGGATGACCCGGTAGTAACAATCACAGAGGTGATCCCTTTACCGCCTAGCCGAACAATCGGGAACGTAGGGGTAAGCACAGGAGCCAGGCAACCCAGCTTGCGAAACACTTAAGTCAACATGGTGCATATTGTGGCGTAATACACGAACAAGGAACGAAGCCATACAAGTATAATCATAAGCAAGAGGAAAGGCTTCAGAAAGGAAGCCCCCAAGTAAACAGGTATTTCAATTTGCTTGCAAAAAACAAGGTTTTGACAAAGGAAGTTTTCGAAAATGACTTTTTGTCAAAAAAGCATAATGCTCGGTCGAACCGAACGAAATTTAAAACTGAAGGTATTTAAGCATGGAAGCGACTTAGCTGGTTAATGTGCTCGGTGTCGATGCGCGGCCTGAGCTTACGGTGGGACAAGGTCCCAGCCCCCAAGCCGGTCCCGAGGTGGCGGAGCGAAGAGCTCGGCACTCCGAAATGGCGACATAGCACGACCAATGCAGGCCGGCAGTGTGATGTTGAAGACCCCGGCGTGGCTTAATGAAGTAATGACGAAGCCCTCGTTCCAGCCAAGGTGACGTGGCACGTCGGTACGCCGAGGTCACAGCGCTGCCCGACCCGGATCCTTTACCTATGCATAGAAAATAGTGCAAGCCGGAGATAATAGGAATAATAATAAAAAATTGTTGCATAATTAACAATTTAGGCAAAGTGAGTAATAAAAGAAATATGGCCCGTGTGCCGAACACTCGATGAGGTAGAGCTCTCTCAGCAATGTCTAAGTCCCCGAGGCAACCGAACATTCGGTATGGCGATTCGACCAACAAGGCGATCACGCGAGCCAAAGTGACCGCGTGACGCAGTCGAAGTCGATCACCTACACACATAAAATAGTGCGGTCCAAAAAGGATAAATAATTTATTGAAAGGAATGTGGCCTGGTGCCGAAGTCATGTCAATGCAGGGCGTCGACATGACGCGGTGAAGGCGTGCTCAAGCCTGAATTCGCAGGCCGGTCTGAGTTCCGGATGCGGCATTCACCGAACTATATACGAAAACTGACAGAACCACCACGCGACCGTTGTTAATGTGGCCACCATTTGATAGACCTGTGTACAGATGATGAAACAAATCAGAGTAATAATTCCTTGGGAAAAATAAACCCAAGCAAGAAAAAAAATACTAGGATTAATAACACCTGGTTTATCTGTTGTAGCAATCTGGAGAAAGGTTACTCCCAAAATTGGGACTCAATCCCCACACTCATTGCCTGATGGGTGATGAAGTGGTGGCATGGCGATGTTGGCAAAGGTTGGCTCGCCGAGGCAAAGCCCGTGGTCCAGCTAATGTGATGAAGCTGGTCGGTTGGTGACGCCGAAGTCTCCGAAGTAAGTTGATGAAGAGATGTCGAAGCCCTCGGTCTAGCCGAGGAGACAGAGCAGGTCGGTAAGGGGATGTTGCAGCTACCATGTCAGCCAAGGTATTGAAGCAGTTCGGCGTGATGGACATCGGCTTGAAGAAGCAACAGTGCGGCCATGCCGACGCAGGTCGTAACTTGTGACGCGGTCAATGCCGGCTTGATGAAGTGACCACGCGGCGATGTCTGTGTGCCCGCTCCGTGTAGTCCGTGGGACGGCGATGTTGGTTATGAATTATCCTTGGTGATTCCGAACTCTTGTTCGCTCGCCGATATGATGATCCGAAGAAGTTGAGCTCGGCTCAAAAAGCGACAATGTGTCTAGCACAGGTCGGTAGCCGTGGAGCAATATTGCCGGACTGGTTTGACACCAGCATGATGGTGAAGATTACCTTAGAGGAGGCTTGAAATTTTATGGGTACGTGTTTAAAAACAACACACAATACCCTAGAAGAAAATTCCTTTAAGAAGGTTGTCCAATATCACGTTCATAAAGAAACATGAATTCGGGTCGGATCCGTATTCGCGCAGGAAACAGATCCAAAAATTGGTCCACTCATCGGAAGGTTCCCGGAGTTTGAACCGTCGGATCGAGATGAAATTTTGAGGGGTCATATATATGGGAATTCCGCAGCAGATGAATGGTTGAATCTTCCAAAGGACCTCCGAGCTGGGCTCTGGAGACCACGCCCTAAACTCGTCTAGATTCGTGTCTAGATTTGATAGGGCACCGGTATATCGTAGATTGCCAGAGATTCCTCCATCGGAACTCAATGAAATTTTGCATGGTTGTTCTAGACTTAATTCCGCACAATTCTACTAAAGAAATCATCAAAGCGAAGCTCGAGGAGGCAGTGACGACGAATACAAGTTCGCTCTCCAGAAACGCAGCAAGGCCGCCCGAGGGCAATGTTGACGTTGAGCCCTCGAGCACCATGGATGATTACTCTACGATCATGATAGAGATCGGAGTTGATGTTGATGAAGGCCCCCGTCCGAACATGATGATCGGAGATGGAGCGTGGTCCTCGGTCGAGCCAAGGTGACCAGTCGAGCCGGCGACGAAGATGCCGGCGTCGCATTTAATCTGCGGGAGAACCATTGATCCTTCGCCGACCACACATCGGAACTCTCAATGAAAGCACCATTGTCGGTGTAAAAACCGAAAGATCTCGGGTAGGGGGTCCCAAGCTGTGTATCATGGATCGATGGGTAACAGGAGACAGGGGACACGATGTTTACCCAGGTTCGGGCCCTCTTGATGGAGGTAAAACCCTACGTCCTGCTCTTGTTTATATTGATGGAGTATCAAGTACAGTGTTGATCTACCTCGAGATCATATGTTGTGGTCTAAACCCTATAGGTATGATGAGTAATGTCATAATAATCTACCGACTAGCCTGGCCTCGGCTTATATAATGTACTAGAGGCCTAGGATAAAAAGGGTCCTAGTCGAATACGCCAGTGGAGAGGAGTCCTTGTCTTGATCACCAAGTCTTGTGGAATCTTCCTCGTGTATACATCGGCTGTCGAACTGGCCCATGAGCATACGGCCATGGGGGTCCTCGGCCCAATCCAACTGATTGGGAGACGACGTGGTGAGTAACCCCTAGTCCAGGACACCGTCAGTCATTGAGGGGCCCACAAGGTAGGGGGCACGCCCTCCACCCTTGCCGCCGCCTCGTGGATCTTCTGACTTGAACTCCAAGTCTCATGGGTGTCTTTTGGTCCATGAAAAATCATTGCGAAAGTTTTATTCCGTGTGGACTCCATTTGATATTCCTTTTCTGTGAAGCTCAAAAACAAGGAAAAAAGAAACTAGTACTGGGCTCTAGGTTAATAAGTTAGTCCCAAAAATAATATAAAATAGCATAATAATGCATATAAAACATCCAAAACAGATAATATAATAGCATGGAACAATCAGAAATTATAGATACGTTGGAGACGTATCAACCGTCGCGGTGCGTCCGATCGCTATTTCGGTGAGACCAAAATAATTGCAACAGGAAACAGAGAATTGGCAAGGCCATCTCAGTGAGACTGAGATCCATATTGGTGTGACCGAATTGTTAGGGTTTCTGGCAGCGGCTATGTCATATGAACTTGGTGGCGCTGGATATAAAGAACCGGTGGGGCCGAGTTGGAGTTTAGGGTTTTGACATATTCAAAATGAGAAAGTGGTTGAGGGATTTGGAGCAATATCACTAAGCATTTGAGCAAGCAAGCCATTAAGCAACACCTCATCCCCGTTTAATAGTATTGGCTTTCCTATGGACTCAATGTGATCTTCGATCATTAAAAATGAAATGAAGAGTCTTGAGGTTTTGCCAATATGTGTCCTTATCATTTTGAGGGGTCCATATCTCTTGTCCATGCCATGACATTCATTGAACTCTCTGAAATATTAAACTTGCACGGATATTAGTTCAATGAGCTATATGTTGTTATAAACTGCCAAAACCACCTGGGGATTAGTTGCACTTTCAATATCCCCCTTTTGGTAATTTATGACAACATATAGATCAAAGCTTCGAAAAATGATAATATGAATTAAATACATCGTCGCTTTGAGAAGTATGTGATAAGTAAGAGCTCCCCCTAAATTTGTCCATCATTTAAAATTTTCATTTAAATGCAAATGCACAATCGATTAGGATCATGGTTCACTCTTCCATGTCACATACATCTTGGTGGAGCGCACAAATTGATAAGAGTTAAATGACATGCACTCATCACCAAAGATACAAGTGATTGATCATACACAAACATTCATAGAGATAGACATGCAAGCACACATGAAGCATAGTATGATCATACAAGGTATCTCACGAGCATAACACACAAGTAGTATAAGGTAGAAACTACCAACCAAACCAAAGTAGCAAGGCAAATGAAACCAACAAAAGCAAAAGACACTCTCTCTCGAAGCCTATGATCTATACACTTTATCCCCCTTTGGCAACAAGTTACCAAGAAGTTTGAAAACGTATTGTGCTATACGGCACTCTAGGCACGATCTTTGAGAGCTCCTGAAGGGGTCTTCTGGCTTTTACTCTAGTGTGCGTAGACAACATTGAGAGGAGTCCATCTGGAAATGCTTTAGCTGATGTCTACAGAACTAGTGGTGTAGATACTGGAGGTGCAACTGTGGCTGTGGTGTCAGGAGCCGAATGAGCAGGCCTCAAATCTGCAAATGGCTTAGTAGCACACCTCTGTGCCCCTGGCACTATCTGGAATATGTCGGTTATAGTTCTATCATCATTGTCCTCAGCATCATCCGTCGGCTTCTCAAGTATAGTCTGAATCTGTGTGATCTTCACATCAAGGTTGTACATCTTATCCTCCATAATTCTTTCTAAGCTCTCCTGATTCTTAGTCAAGTTGGCCAGACTCACTACTGGAATCAGCTAATTTGCCATCTGCCAGCTCTTTGCCGTCTGCTAGCTGACGGCAAAGAAGCTCTTTGCCATCAGCTACCAAAAAGCAGACGGCAAAGCCCCTAGAAATTTTGCCGTCAGCGGCGGACGGCAAAGGCCTTCCGTTAGCCACTTAACAGACTGACAGCGCAATTATTGCCGTCCGCGGCGCTCTCTTTGCCGTCCGCCGCAGACGGCAAAGACTTTGCCGTCAGTAGCAGACGGCAAAGTAGCTGTTTACCGAAGCCTACTTTGCCGGAGCCTATTGCCGTCCGCGGCTGATGGCAAAGGCCTTTGCCGTCCGCCGTTCAGGCCTTTGCCGTCCGCCGTGGCAGACGGCAAAGTAGCTGATTCCTGTAGTGACTCTTCTCTATCCTCAGGGTTTCTTCTAGCAGGTATGTGAGCTGATCTTACTTGGTCTTGAGATTCACAGTAGATGCATCTGGAGCACTTACCGCCTTTGCTGCTCTAGCAGCCTTTGCATTCTCAATCTTCTCCTGGGCCTCAACAGATGTAGGATGTGCATCCATGACAACTTCATTGTCCTTAAAATCTGGCCTAAGAGGTAGATGCTCTTTGTCAAGTAGATATGTTCTAGTTCCAACCTTGGAGTTGATCAACATCTAAATGTGTGGAGCATATCCACATGACCTCTTTTGGTCAACTGTTGTCCTATTGACTGTCTCAATTATCAAGCTCGTGACCTTGAACTTTTGGGGAACATCAAACAGGTGTAGCAAGTTGATGGAATGATCACGTCTCATCCTATGATCTCCAGACTTAGGCAAGAGGGTATGCCTTAGTATGGTGTTTATGGTGGTCAATCTAGCTAGCAGATAGTAGATTGATCCAAACTTGTGAGTCTCTAGGGCTGCATCAGGAATAGGCTTATACATGTGAGCCATGGAGTTGTGATCCTTCCTGGGTTTGCCATACACATCAATATCATCATATTCTTCCTTTGGAGCATTGATGAGCTCAGCCCATTCAGAGATTGATTAGTGGTACCTGGTGCCCTCAGTCATCCACACTATCTTCCCATCTGGATATAAGTAGGTAGTGGAGTAAAACTGCATAATCACCTCATCATTCCATTTAGTCAGCTTTTGTCCAACTAAATCATCAACTTCATTCAGCTTAAAATGCTGATGTACATGGGGAAAGAAATCCTCATTTTCATCAATGTACTTCCAGTCACCCCCTTTCATGTCACACACATTGGGCTTCTTGTCCAGCAACACAGTCTCATAGAAGTCCTGCTGTTCTCTGGTGTGGAAACGATAGTCAACAACAGTCCTCCTCCTTGTGGCATATGGATCTGTCTTCCTCCACAATCTCAGACCATGATCTTTCCTCAACTTCATGTTCTCAGCCACTAGATCATCATCATTGTGGTTTGGAATCTTTGGCTTTTGGCTTTGGTTTTATAAGCACTAGTGGCTCATCATCCTCTTGGACCTCAGGCATTAGGGAATTATTCTTCTCTACAGCTGATATGTTTCTAGTGGATCCCTTTGAAGCTAAAGACTTGGGTGCAGCAGGTGGAGGTTTTATCTTGGGCTTGGAGGGAGCAGCACCACTCTTAATGGCATCAGCCATCAATATATGAGACTTAGAGGGTTGTGCAACAACTTCTTCCTCCTCCTCCTCCTCATCTTCATCCTCACCCCTCATCATGGATGGTCTACCAATAACTCTGGCAATAGTCTTCGTAACTCTCTCTTTCCTTTTCTTCTTTCCACCAGCAGCTTCATCTTCCTCTCCGGGCTCAAGTGTGAATTCCATAGTCTTATGTGCAGCAGTTGATTTTATCACTTTGGAAATGGGAGCTCTCTTGGTAGGAGGTTTCTTGTGTAGGCATGGATTGGTGGTGGCAGCAGCACCATCATACTCTTTCCTGACCACTTTATTCTTGGAAGTTACCTCTTCCTCAACCACAAAATCTTCATCCTCATAGTCAGAATTCCTCTTCTTCCTCTATCTAGGAGCAGCTTTTGACAAGTTGCTAGGAGTGCTTCTGCTACCATCATCATAGCTACCACTAGGACTTGTGCCCTCACTGAGATTGACTTGCTCCTCTGATCTGTTCTGACTGTCAAAAGCCTCAAACATCTCTGCAAACTAACCCTATGAATAGATGGATATGGGTAGAGAGGATGAGCATCACAAAAGACAACTTGTTTTTGCAAAAGTTGAGTCAAAATCTTAATTTTAGTTTCTACAAAAAGCATTTCAGAGCTACCGATATGATAATCTCAATAACACCGAAGCACTTAAGTGCAGAGTCTAAACATGCAGTTTCGGTCAGATCGAGGTGTAGTTTGGTAACTCCGAGATGCTAGGGTTTCACTGAGAAATTGCTTTCGGTCTCACCGATCAGTACGTTTTGGTCAGTCTGAGTCATAATTAGTGCAATGGCCAGGGCCAATCGGTGGGACCAAAAACTTCATTTCGATCGGTCCGAGATGAGCTCGGCGGAAACCAACCCTAAGATTTTGCATCAAATCTAATCTAACGGAGTTTTTGTGTGGATAGGAAGTTTTCAATTGTGGCAAGAATACAGACAATAGCTTTGTGCATTGAATCTGATAACGGATTTTGCACAAAGGGCTCGAACCATACCCTAACTCGGTGATGGCTCACTACGGCGGCAACGACGGAGGCGATTCTCATTGACGGCAACGGAGACCTGTGACGACGGCGCACAGGTGGAGACGACGATGATCCAGAAACCAAGAGCGGCAGCAATGGGGGGGCAAGGGCTTGAGTGTTTGAAGAATTTTCCAAACGTCGGGCCACGACATATATATACCCATTAGCTGTCGGTGGCACCGAGTGGAACTGCTCGGTGGTACCGAGATGCAAAACTGCTTGTAGTTGTTGCAACTCGGTGAGACCGAATAGTTCTAATCTGTGGCACCGAGGTGAAAACCTAGATCAGTCTAGTGGTTTCGGCGAGATCGAATATGAATGTGTTGGTCTGACCGAAATTCACTAGAAGGTTTTGGAAGTCAGCCCTTGACGGATCGGTGGCTCCGAGTGCTCCTCACTCGGAGGGTCCGAAAAAGACTTGTTCAAATTTTGTGATGTAGCATGAAAAGAATTTGAGAAGAGTAGAAGCATAGATAGCTAGAGGGGATTCTTAGGCATTCATGTCCATCCATTTGGCCAATAAAACCAAACAATCAAAACTACAAATGGATGTCCTTGAATGGAGAAAATTATGCAACCAACGTGCTCACACAATAAGATAGCAAATAAAACATGTGTCAAAGCATGCACATACACTCTAGCATCTATCAAGCAATTGGCGTTGACTAGGTCATCTATATATGAGCATATTGACTAAGGAGTCAAATGAGAACATCTGATCATAGGTCATACTCATCGTTTAAGCGCAAGTGGGGTTACCACTTTTACATAAAGCATTGTTGTGTTCACACCATTACAGTTGCTTTAGCTCAATTTTTAGAGCAAAGCTCCCCCTAGATGTGATATACCCCCTAAGAGGGATGAACTAACCTTGGGGTTTTATCGATGATGACTTCATGTATATATTGAAGATGTGGATGCTCAATGTTGATGTAGATCTTTTGTAGCAATCCATTGGAGTTTTGTACTTTCAATACCTACATGGGTTAGTCCCACAAGGAATATACAAGGATATCCATAGACATAGATTGAAACACACATATAATGATGTCCATGAATGCATTATGTTACCTTGTCCCTTCACTACTAGGAAAAGGGCTATAGATGAAATGGATACTAATGGAGCACCTGACATGTGGTGCGCCACTACTATATAGCAGTGGCACACCATGTGCAAATGCGCCATTAGTGTGGAAGACACTAATAGCGCACCAGACACATGGTGCGCCACTAGTAACAATTTTTTTCATTTTTCCAAACATACTAATGGCGCATCCAGGCAGAGTGCGCCACTACTGTATTTTTTTTATTTTTTTGCAAAACTACTAATGGCGCACCGTGGCATAGTGCGCCATTAGTGTGTGTGTGTGTGTGTATATATATATATATATTGCAAAACTACTAATGGCGCACCTGACGCTGGTGCGCCATTAGTAACGAGGGTTACTAATGGCGCATGAGTGGATGGTGCGCCATTAGTAACCTGGGACTAGCTAGATATTTTGGACAGCCACACCTACACACTCACTTTCCCGACTTCATTCCCTCCACCTCCTTCTCCAAGCTTGTGTCGGCTGCCTCCTCCTCCTCACCTCATTTACACCATAGATTCATCAAAATTAAGTGGTTAAATTACCTTTTTTGATAGGTAAGTAAGGGGAAAGCTGTCTTTATGTTGTAGATCTACTTTTTTTCTCCCTAGCTCGCTCCAACAACGTGCACATGCACTTTTTGTGGCCTAGCTAGATCTATGTATGTTTGTGGTGTTGTATATGTTTGTGGTGTTGCATATATGTTTGTGTTTGCAGGTACCGGTATTTGAAATGCGATAGTTGCCAATATTTTGCAGGAATGTTAACTCATTTCCGTTTCGGCGAGAATTTTGGCAATATGCATTCTTTTTGGTCCTATTTTTGGGGAAAGAAAGTCATGCTCTTGCTCTAAATTTAGCTTCTCAAAGCGTAGCTTCTCATGAGTCCTTAGGAGCTCTCTATATCCTCCAGAGTTGTTTCATGAGCCAACTTAAGAGTGTTTAGTTCTTTAGTTAGAAGTTCAATCTCCTTATTATCATTGTAATTCATTTCATCTTGATTAGCAAGATTACTAGCAAGTTCATCATAGTTTTCAACACTAGTGTTGCCAACAAGTAAATCATCATCACCTAGCAAGTCATCTTCATCACTATTGAAATAAACATACTCGGGGTGTGATACCTTAGGGCCTTTAGCCATAAAGCATATTCCAATTCCTTCATTTGGTGAGTCTAATATGTCGTAGGAGTTGGGTGACACAAGTGCAAGACCGGCAACACCTTCATCTTGAGTATATAAGGAGTCGGAGTGATAGCTTCGCTCGGAGTAGTTGTCGGAGTCGGAACCGGATACCCATTCACTTGATGTCTTCATCTTGTGTGGCACTGATACGTCTCTAATGTATCTATAATTTCTGAAGTATTCGTGCTGTTATATTATCATTCTTGGATGTTTTACATTCATTTTATAGCAACTTTATATCATTTTCTGGGACTAAACTATTGACCCAGGGCCTAGTGCCAGATGCTATTTTTGCTTGTTTTTTACATCGTAGAAAATCAATATCAAACGGAGTCCAAACACCGTGAAACTTTTTGGAGAATTTTTATGGACCAAAACACCCAGGATGGGCCAGAGCAGCACCTGGGGGGTGCCTCGAGGGGGCACAACCCACTAGGGCGCACCTGGGGGCCCAGGCACGCCCAGGTGGGTTGTGCCCACATCGGTGGCCTTCCCCCTCTTTACCCTATAAATTCCCAAAAATTCCAAAAACCCTCGGGGTTAACCTAGATCAGAAGTTCCGCCGCCGCAGGCCTCTGTAGCCACCGAAAACCAATCTAGACCCCATTTTGGCACCCTGCCGGAGTGGGGAATCATCTCCGGTGGCCATCTTCATCACCCCGGCAGCCACCACGATGAGGCGGGAGTAGCCCACTGTCGGTGTCAAAACCGGCGGATCTCGGGTAGGGGGTCCTGAACTGTGCGTCTAAGGCGGATGGTAACAGGAGGCAGGGGACACGATGTTTTACCCAAGTTCGGGCCCTCTTGATGGAGGTAAAACCCTACGTCCTGCTTGATTATTCTTGATAATATGAGTAGTACAAGAGTTGATCTACCACGAGATCAGAGAGGCTAAACCCTAGAAGCTAGCCAATGGTATGATTGTATGTTGTCCTATGGACTAAAACCCTCCGGTTTATATAGACACCGGAGGAGGCTAGGGTTACACAAGGTCGTTTACAAAGGAGGAGATATGCATATCCGTATTACCTAGCTTGCCTTCCACGCCAAGTAGAGTCCCATCCGGACACGGGACTAAGTCTTCAATCTCGTATCTTCATAGTCCAACAGTCCGGCCAGAGGATATAGTCCGGCTGTCCGGAGACCCCCTAATCCAGGACTCGCTCAGTAGCCCCTGAACCAGGCTTCAATGACGATGAGTCCGACGCGCAGTGTTGTCTTCGGCATTGCAAGGCGGGTTCCTCTTTCGAATACACCATGGAAGAGTTTGAATACAAGGATAGTGTCCGACCCTGCAAAATAAGTTCCAAATACCACCGTAGAGAGAATAATATTTCCACAAATCTAATCTGCTGACACGTTTTGGCAGCATGACATCACGCCACGGCTCGGTAATTATTTGAACCATTTTTCTTTAACCATCCCCGCACATAACACGAGGCGGTTTCTTGACACGTCTTGTCAAAGCAGAGATTGTGTTCCCCTTATCACGGGATTCTCATCAATACAAACGTGGGTAACCCAACCGTGCATGTTGGTATGACTCCTAGATCTTAGGTAAGTCTCGAACGGCCACGAGGAGGACGCCTGATATTCATCCCCTTTATAAAGGGACAAGGCTTTTTCTTTTTTCCCTCTTGTTCTCAATCGAATCCTTCCCCCGCCTCAAGTTCTAACACCCAAAGCCCAGGTCAGGTGCTTCGGACCTCCAATCATGTCCGGATCCAGCCTTTAAGGCCGGTGGATGCCTTCCTCCATCACGGAGGAGGACATCAAGAAGTTGAGGGAGGCTAGATATCTGACCGCCGAAATTTCGCATAGGCTGCCCGCCCAAGGGCAGGTCGTCCCTACACCCGAACCCAATGAGAGCATTGTGTTCGTCTCCCACTTCCTCCGAGGACTAGGCCTCGCTCTGGATCCCTTTGTTAGGGGTCTTATGTTCTATTACAGGCTGGTTTTTCATGATGTGGCCCCGGATTCCCTTCTTCACATCTCGTCATTTATTGTCGTTTGTGAGGCCTTCCTCCGCATTACCCCTCACTTCGGCCTGTGGCTCAAGACCTTTGATGTGAAGCTGAAGATGGTCGAGGGGCAGCACGCAGCGTGCGAAGGTGCTCTAATAAGCAAAATTGCTGACGCTCCATGGCCAAAGGGTTCCTTTCCAGAGGTGTCCGGGTTGTGGCAACGGGAGTGGTTTTACGTCACAGCTCCCCGAAGTGCCAAGTGGGTAGCTGCCCCCACCTTTCACTCGGGCCCTCCACCACAAGTGATGTCATGGATCAGCAAGGGGCTGAGCTGGGGTCCAGCCAAGGACGTGCCAATACTGCAGATCCGTATCCGAGGTCTCTTCGAGGGAGATTTCAGTCTGGTTATGGTAATGCAAGTTATGCTGGTTCGTCGAGTCCAGCCTTGCAAACGCCGGCCCCTCCGCATGTGGGAATTCAACCCGGAAGGACCGCGCACTATTCAGAATTTCCTCGGCATGACGCACGAGGAGATGTACAAATCGTTCTTCGGACCCCAAATAGAGTGTCCGGACACTACCGAGGACGTGGGCATGAGCTACAATCGCCCCGCTGCCCAAGTAAGTAATCCCATGGCCGAACACACTGTCCTTTTATTTATCATGACATCATTCCAAAGAATCGCTCTTTGACCAGGACTGGATAACAAAGACGAAGATGATCCGGTGTTCGTCAGCCCTTCCTGAAGGCTTGGACAATCTGGTGCTGGAAAAGATGCTCGAGCCAACACCTTGTCTAGTGCCCTCAAAGGAAGATGAAGGGGGAATAAAGAGGGCAAAAGCGGGCCTCCATCGCTACCTATTCCAATTGAGGGAATGAGCGCCTCCGCGAGGGAGGATAACCAAGGGGAAGAATATGACATTCTCTCTCCCCGGGGAAGGAAGAGGACTACCTCTGAAGATCTGGAAACTAAGGTTTCCAAACAGGATAAGAAATCTCCGCCAGAGGGTCCTGCCTCGAAGGGTATTCTTGCCGCACAATGTCCGCGCAGGGATCAGCCCTCTACCGAGCTGTAACTAATCAAAAGGTACTTAATAGTGAAGCTATCCTACCTTACTTCCGAAGACAATAACCGATGCTTGTAAATTGTAGTCTGGATCGCAGCCCTTCTCGACAGAGTTCATCTTCGGAGGATCTTCTTTTGGAGATGATGGAGAGCGAAACGCCTCCCCCGGACTCCCCAGCTCAAGAAGCGGGCGACCTTGAAGTGTCGTCACGAAGGGTATCTTCGGATCCAATATCGCCAGAAGGTAACCCTTTGGCTGCCCGGCATCCCCAGTATCCGGCTCCTAAGGAGAGCGACAGCAAGGGTCCGTACTGTGTGCGGTCGGACGCGCTGAAGGATCTTCTGGGGAAAGTTGTCGTCTCGGAAGTGCATCATACGCTAATGGGTACGGTGATTGAAAGGATTTCATCCACCAAAAGCAGTTTGCATGAAGCTTTTATGAGTCTACTGAAAGGCTTCGAGGTACGTAAAATAATGTATGCCTTTAATAGTACCGCATACGTTAGGTTTGCCCATGCAGATAGTAGCCCCTGAGACTCTGGTTGTCATCGAGAAACGGCGGCAAACAGAGGATCATTATAGTCCTAGGTAATAACCAGACCGCCTTTATGTGCAGGTGGTTGAAGCTCTGGTGGCTAGCCGGACTGATGGGTTTGCCAAACTAAAGCGGCAACTGGATGCGGCACATGCCGACATCGTGCTTGTCAACAAGCGGCTTGTCGAGGCACAGGGTGAGTGATTTTTCTGGTGATCATCACATAATAAGAGCAGCATGATGCCAGTATCTTTAATATGTTGTGACTGCAGATGGAGCGGCCACCGTGGAGACCCTTCGGGCGGAGCTTGCCCGAGCCAAGGAGCAAGCAAGGAGTAGCAATGCGGCCGCTTTACAGGCGGCCGAAGAGTTAAGGGCCGAACAGGCCACACATTGCGAGAGCAAAGAAAAAATTGCCAAGATGGCCATGGAGTTAAAAGATGTTGCTGACCGTTACCGGCTTCTTGAAGAGGAAAACCTGGCGAAGGCGACGGACCTGGAGAAGGACCGGGTGGCTGCCAAGGAAGCCCGCTCCAAAATTGGAGCGACGAAGGAGGAGCTGAATCAAGCTGTAGATATCGTGTCTGGGAAGCCCTTCTTGTTGCGGACTACGTTCGAAGATCCGAAATATGCTCCTCTGGACCGGCTATGGAGTTATGCGGACGCGTACATGGATTTGGCTGCAAGTGCTGCTAATGCAGCCGAGTACTTCAAGGATCAGAAAGGTCCCAAAGTGGAAAAGCTGTTCTGGTCACAGTTTCACGCTCCAGTCCGTCCTCTGTTGCTGAATGAGCGATTGACCGGTTGGGCCGAGCTCCATAGGTTGTCCGGACTTGCCATGAGGTACGTTGTGGATCACCTGTGGCCGGGAGGGCTAGGGCTGAGTAGCTACTTTAGCTTAGTGCAACAATTCCTTGAAGTTGTGCCACGCGTCGATGCTGTAAAGAGGTCGGCGTGCATAGAGGGCTCGCGGATGGCCCTTGCCCGTGTCAAAGCATACTGGGCGGAGATGGATGCCACCACTGTTGCGGCACAGGGTTCGGCCATAGGCCGAGTGGCCGCCGAGAACTACTTTGAAGAAGTTCTTGAAGGCGCTCGTTTGATAGAGGCTCAGTGCTCGAAGAATATTATGTTTAAGTGACATGTATTCCCATTGAAAGAACAATGTTTTATTGAATTTTTCAAGGCTGTATTTATACTTTTGCCCGAAAGTACTATGATGCCTCCTGTGCGGTCGTTTATGTATATATGTATATAACCTGAAAGATGGCAGTCGTCGGCTTCAGCCCACACGCATATAATGCGGGGGTGTTCGCAGAAGACGCATGTTCACACTTGATCCAACGTCTTGGTCCATTAAGGAGGTGATAGCGCAGCGAACTAGGCAATCGGACTATAATGCGTTAACACTTTCACTTAGCCAGAGGAGTTTGATAGTGGGGCTACTATATAGCCCCTGGTGGCTCCGCGCTCATACGGATTCGGGGCGCGTACATGCCTGGCCGGGAAACGGCCCTTCGTCAAGGCGGAGGAATCCCGAAGATTCCGCTAGGTCATCGAGTGGTTGACCAGTCTCACGCTATATCATGATAGTCAGTTTTCGGCTTTCTCTACTGAGGTGCTCGTCCGGATGAACCAGGGCACAATCGCAGTAGTTCTCCTGGTGCCGCCTTAGCCGATAGAGCAGAACGTAAGGCAGCAAAACACAGGAGCCGGGCAAACCCAACATTTGACCAAAGACATGATTCGGAGCTGATGCATACAAGGCCAAACTCGCGACGCCGAACACTCCCTAAGGTATTCGGTCTTTATGATGTAAACCGGGCCTAAACAGTGCCCTTTGTAATAAGCCCCTGGTGTCCAGGTACATGCAATATTCTGATGTGGCCACATGCCACTACGTCAGCATCCTTCTCAATTGTACTGAGAATCCGAGGGATGTGTATCAACAAGAGACAGTAAAAAAAGGTTTATGCAAGGCCTTAATCTAAAAAGAATCCTTGGAACGGGTCCCTGCTGCACGTCTGTGCCTGTGTCTCCATTGTGCCGTATTCTGGACGGGTGTAGCACGATGGTCATCTGTATCAATTACATATAGCTGCGCCGGACTCGTCCAACCGCGTCCGTGGTCTTAACGACCTGTCAGGTGCTTTAGTTGGTGAGGCCGTTTAGTGTGCGGCTGCCAAGGCAGCCGCACGGTCTTCTGCGCGTAAGGAGTGCTCAATATTTCCATTTACTGTAATGATACCACATGGACCGGGCATCTTAAGCATGAGAGAAGCATAATGCGGTATTGCGTTAAAGCGAGTGAAAGCTTCACGTCCGAGTAGTGCTTGATAACCACTTTGGAACGGAGTGATGTGGAACGTTAGATTTTCGCTGCGGAAGTTATCGGGAAAGCCGAATATAACCTCTAGTAGTAGGGAGCCCGTGCAATGGGCCTCTGGGCCTGGCGTTACTCCTTTAAAGGTAGTATTGATGCGGCTAATTTTTGTTGGGTCCATCCCCATTTTGCGAATTGTGTCCTGATATATCAGGTTTGAACTGCTGCCGCCGTCCATCAGGACTCGTGTGAAGTGGTATCCGTCAATTATTGGGTCTAATACCAAGGCAGCCCATCCTGCACGCCGGATACTTGCCGAGTAATCCCAATGGTCAAAGGTGATCGGTTGGGACGACCAGTGGCAGAACTCCGCGGTGATAGGCCCTGGGGCATGTGTATCTAGGAGTGCCACTTTGTTTCTCCCCTTTGTTACGTGTAACACGTTTACTGTTTTGACTTCTGGTGGGAATTTCTTCTATTCCCCAGTGCTTTGCTTGCAAGGCTCGTCCTCGTCTTCGCTTGGTGTATCCTGCCCCTTATGTTCGGCGTTGAGCTTGCCGGACTGCTTGAAAACCCGACATTCTCTATGGGTATGATTTGTAGGCTTATCGGGGGTGCTGTGGATCTGACATATTTTGTCCAGAATCTTGTTTAGGCTGGATAGTTCGCCTCTGTTGCCTTTGGAGGGCAGCTTTTGTTGACCTGGCCGAGAGCTTCTAAATCCGGCGTTTACCGCCGTGCTCTTTGGGCTGTCTTCTTTATTTCGGCGCTTGTTTTTGCTGCGTTGTGGTTTCCCGTTTTTGTCCCGGACTTCGGATGCACTTGGGTCACTGGTGATGCATCGGGCTAACCATCTATCCTCGCCCGCGCAAAAGCGAGTCATGAGGCTTGTTAATGCTGCCATTGTTCTCGGCTTTTCTTGGACGAGGTGTCTGGCAAGCCATTCGTCTCGAACGTTGTGCTTAAAAGCTGCTAAGGCTTCCGCGTCCGGGCAGGCGACTATTTGGTTCTTTTTAGTGAGGAACTTGTTCCAAAGCTTTTGACTCTCTGGGCTGTTGAGTTATATGACTCAAATCGTCTGCATCCAGTGGTCGGACATAGGTCCCTTGAAAATTTGCCTGAAAAGCGTCTTCGAGCTCTACCCAGCTTCCAATGGAGTTTTCGGGGAGGCTTTTAAGCCAGTGCCGAGCTGGCCCTTTGAGCTTGAGGGGTAAGTACTTGACGGCATGGAGATCATCTCCTCGAGCCATATGGATATGGAGGATTTAGTCCTCAATCCAGACCCCAGGGTATGTCGTTCCGTCGTACGCCTCTATGTTTACGGGTTTGAATCCCTCTGGAAATTCGTGGTCCAGCACCTCATCGGTGAAACATGGGGGGTGTGCGGCACCCCTTTATTTGGGTGTACCATGGTGGTGGGATGTTTGTTGTGTTGCATTGCATGCTGGAGCGCGCTTGCGTGTCCCATAGATGGATCTGGTTGCGCCGTCCTTTTGATGCGAGCCCTCACGCGGATCGCGTACTGGCTTATGTGCGGCGTCGCTTGCCGCTCTATGTTGGCCATGAGGTCTTATATTCGACTGGATGGCCATTTTGTTTTTTGATTGCGGGGGATCTAAGGCCTCCTCATCGAATTCAGGTAGCAACTTTCGCTTCGGGTAGCTCTTGGTGTGGCGATTACCGCCGTACTTCGCTACAGTGTTGAGTACTTCACTCCATCTGATTCTGAGCGTGTCTTGTGCAGCCCTGAGCCTTTGCTTCTGCTTTTTCAGACTCCTCGCATTGGCAACAAGCCTTTTATGGGTATTCTGTTGCTCTGGGTGGCTGTCCGTTGTGATGTTATCTGGACTGTTATCTTCGACGAAGTCCGGTTGTTCGGTTTGATTCTCCGTGTTGCCGTGGTCGGACGATGGTTCAATGTCGTGTTTGTCGTCCGCTGGCTCGCCTTGCTCTATCGCTGGGTTTATATGATCGCTGCTTCTGCCGAGGCGGGATTTGGAGCGGCGCTTACGCCGCTGCTTTGACTGCTTCTCGAGGGAACAACCCTTCGCTGCGTCCTTCCGTTCTTCGTCATCGTTTTCTATGGGTGTGTCCACCATGTATACATCATATGATGAAGTGGGCGTCTAGTGCCCTGTGGGCAGTGGTTCGTGTTCGTCTCCTGCATCGTCGTCCATACCGTCGATGCCTTCGGAGTCGAAGTCGAGCATGTTGGTCAAATCGTCGACAGTGGCTACTAAGTGGGTGGTGGGTGGGCAGCGAATTTCTTCGTCATCCGCATCCCAATTCTGCCGGACATGGTTCGGCCAGGGCTCTCCTGACAGAGAGAGAGACCTTAATGAGTTCAGTATGTCGCCGAAGGGCGAGTGCTGAAAGATATCCGCGGAGGTGAACTCCATGATCGGCGCCCAGTTGGATTCGATAGGCACGGGCGCAGGCAGTTCGGAGTCCGTGGCCGGGGAAGAATCCGGTAGTTTGGCATCACGGCTCTCGTGAAGGGTAAGGTCGATACTCGGCTCGATCGCCGATGAGAGTGCGGCCTCGCGGCGGGGTCTATCCACCCATCACTGGATGGCGCAATTGGCTCCGATTTGAGGGTCGGGGCGGTCGCCCGTGCAATCTCCCGAACACTGTCCGATGGTAGAGCTAAGTCGTGCTCATTGTGACCGTGCGGCGCACTTGGCAAGGGCTCGAATCCGTCGAAGATCAAGTCTCCGTGGATGTCGGCTGTGTAGTTCAAGTTTCCAAATCTGACCTGATAGCCAGGGGCGTAGCTCCCGATCTGCTCTAGATGGCCAAGCGAGTTGGCCCGCAGTGCGGAGCCGCCGAATACAAAGATCTGTCTGGGGAGAGAAGTCTCACCCTGTACTGCATCGCTATCGAGATCGAAGGAGCCATCAAGCCTAATGACGATGACACGGAGGAACTCTCAATGAAAGCACCAATGCCGGTGTCAAAACCGACGGATCTCAGGTAGGGGGTCCCAAACAGTCGTCTAAGGCGGATGGTAACAGGAGGCAGGGGACACGATGTTTTACCCAGGTTCGGGCCCTCTTGATGGATGTAAAACCCTACGTCCTGCTTGATTATTCTTGATAATATGAGTAGTACAAGAGTTGATCTACCACGAGATCAGAGAGGCTAAACCCTAGAAGCTAGCCTATGGCATGATTGTATGTTGTCCTACGGACTAAAACCCTCCGGTTTATATAGACACCGGAGGAGGCTAGGGTTACACAAGGTCGGTTACAAAGGAGGAGATATGCATATCCGTATTGCCTAGCTTGCCTTCCACGCCAAGTAGAGTCCCATCCAGACACGGGACGAAGTCTTCAATCTCGTATGTTCATAGTCCAACAGTCCGGCCAAAGGATATAGTCCGGCTGTCCAGAGACCCCCTAATCCAGGACTCCCTCACCCACCCTCAGGGCTGAGGGTTTGTACTAGTAGCTATGTGTTTAATCTCTCTCTCTCTCATGTTCTTGAGATGTCACGATCTTCATTAATATAGTCGGATCATATGGTGTTTTCCCCTCTCTATCTTGTTGTGATGAATTGAGTTTTTCTCTTTGAGATTTCGTTGTTATCGGATTGAATACTTTTATGGATTTGAGAACACTTCATATATTTCTTGCAATTGAATACTCGTGGTGACAATGGGGTATCATATTGATTCACTTGATATATGTTTTGGCACTCAACTCGCGGATTCCTGAGGTGACATTGGGGTAATCTAAGCATAGGGGTTGATGCACGTCCTTGTCTTTGTTTCTCCGGTAGAAATCTTGGGGCACTCTTTGAAGTTCATTGTATTGGATTGAATTATGAATCTGAATTTGCTTTGGTGTTATTCCAGCACGAACTCTTGGTTAGATCGATAGAAATGAATAGCTTGGTGTTATTTTCGTATGAACTCTAGGATAGATTGATCAGAAAGAATAGCTTTGAGGTGGTTTCGTACCCTACAAACAATTCCGTCTTATGTTCTCCGCTAGATAGGAACTTTGGAGTGATTCTTCGTTGCACTTTGAGGGATGGTTATATGATCCAATTATATTAGCACTGTTGAGAGATTGCACTAGCGAAAGTACAGACCCCAGGCCTCATTTTCAAGCATTGCAATACCGTTTGTGCTCACTTTTATCACTTGCTACCTTGCTGTTTTTATTTATTTAGATTATAAAAATATATTCCTACCATCAATATTACACTTTTATCACCATCTCTTCGCTAAACTAGTGCACCTATACAATTTTCCATTTGTATTGGGTGTATTGGGGACACAAGAGATTTCTTGTATTTGGTTGCAGGGTCGTTTGAGAGAGACCATCTTCATCCTACACCTCTCATGGATTGATAAACCTTAGGTCATCCACTTGAGGGAAAATTGCTACTTTCCTACAAAACTCTGCGCTGGGAGGCCCAACATGTGTCTACCAGAACAAATTTGCATAGTAGATATCAAGCTCTTTTCAGGCGCCGTTGCCGAGGAGGTGAGTGCATGAAGGTATATCTTTAGATCTCGCAATTGAATCTTTTAGTTTCTTGTTTTATCACTAGTTTGGTTTATAAAAAGAAAACTACAAAAAATGGAATTGAGGTTGCATCATATTATCGATCATCTTTATAATATCTTTCTTGAAAACGATTGAGGGAATCCTGGATTAGGGGGTCTCCGGACAGCCGGACTATATCCTTTGACCGGACTATTGGACGATGAAGATACAAGATTGAAGACTTCGTCTCGTGTCCGGATGGGACTCTACTTGGCGTGGAAGGCAAGCTAGGCAGTATGGATATGGATATCTCCTCCTTTGTAACCGACCTTGTGTAACCCTAACCCCTTCCGGTGTCTATATAAACCGGAGGGTTTTAGTCCGTAGGACAACAGACAATCATACCCTAGGCTAGCTTCTAGGGTTTAGCCTCTCTGATCTCGTGGTAGATCAACTCTTGTAATACTCATATTGTCAAGAATAAATCAAGCAGGACGTAGGGTTTTACCTCCATCAAGAGGGCCCGAACCTGGGTAAAACATCGTGTCCCCTGCCTCCTGTTACCATCCGCCTTAGACGCACAGTTCGGGACCCCCTACCCGAGATCCGCCGGTTTTGACACCGACATTGGTGCTTTCATTGAGAGTTCCTCTGTGTCGTCGCCATTAGGCTTGATGGCTCCTACTATCATCGATAGCGATGCAGTCCAGGGTGAGACTTTTCTCCCCGGACAGATCTTTGTGTTCGGCGGCTTCGCACTGCGGGCCAACTCGCTTGGCCATCTGGAGCAGATCGAAAGTTACGCCCCGGGCTACCAGGTCAGGTTTGGAAGCTTAAACTACACGGCCGATATCGGCGGAGACTTGATGTTCAACGGGTTCGAGCCCCTGCCTTGTGTGCCACGCGGTCACGATGAGTATGATTTAACTCTACCATCAGACAGTGTTCAAGAAATCGCACCGGCAGCCACTCCGACCCTCAATTCGGAGCCAGTTGCGCCATCCATGGACGGGTGGATAGACCCCGCCACAGAGGCCGTTCCCTCTGCGGCGATCGAGCCGAATATCGACCTTACCCTTTACGAGAGCCATGTTGCCAAACTGCCGAATCCTTCTCCGGCCACGGACTCCGAACCGCCTGCGCCCGTTCCTGTCGAATCCGATTGGGCGCCGATCATGGAGTTTACCTCCACGGATATTTTTCAGCACTCGCCCCTCGGCGACATACTGAACTCGTTAAGGTCTCTCTCCTTGTTAGGAGGATCCTGGCCGGACTATGTCCGGCAGGATTGGGATGCGGATGACGAAGAAATTCGCCGCCCACCCACCACCCACTTACTAGCCACTGTCGACGGGTTAACCGACATGCTCGAGTTCGACTCCAAAGACATCGACGGTATGGACGACGATGCGGGAGATGAACAGGAACCACTGCCCACAGGGCACTGGACGCTCACTTCATCACATGGCGTATACATGGTGGACACACCCAAAGAAAACAACGACGAGGAACGGAAGGACGCAGCGAAGGGTTGTTCCCTCGAGAAGCAGTCAATGCGGTGGCGTAAATGCCGCTCCAAATCCCGCCTCGACAAAAATAACGATCATATAGACCCAGCGATAGAGCAGGGTGAACCATCGCCCGACCAGGGCAACACGGGGAATCAAACCGAACAACCCGACTCCATCGAAGATAACAGTCCAGACGACACCACACCGGACAGGCGCTAGGAGCAACATAATGCCCACCAAAGGCTTGTCGCCACGGCGAGGAGTCTGAAAAAACAGAAGCAAAGGCTCAAGGCTGCACAAGACACACTCAAAATCAAATGGAGTGAAGTACTCAACACTGCAGCGAAGTACGGCAGTAATCGCCACACCAAGAGCTATCCGAAGCGAAAGTTGCTACCTGAATTTGATGAGGAGGCCTTAGATCCTCATCAATTAAAAAATAAAACGGCCATCCGGTCAGATAGACGACCTCATAGCCAACATAAAGCCGCAAACAACGCCGCACATAAACCAGTACGCGATCCGCGTAAGGGCTCGCATCAAAAGGACGGTGCAACCAGATCCATATATGGACCACGCAAGCGCGCTCCAACATACAATGCAACACAACAAACATCCGAACACCACGATACACCCAAATACAGGGGTGCCGCACACCCCCTATGTTTCACCGACGAGGTGCTGGACCATGAATTTCTAGAGGGATTCAAACCCGTAAACATAGAGGCGTACGACGGAACAACAGACCCTGGGGTCTAGATTGAGGACTACATCCTCCATATCCATATGGCTCGAGGAGATGATCTCCACGCCATCAAGTACTTACCCCTCAAGCTCAAAGGGCCAGCTCGGCACTGACTTAAAAGCCTCCCCGAAAACTCCATCGGAAGCTGGGAAGAGATCGAAGACGCCTTTCGAGCAAATTTTCAAGGGACATATGTCCGACCACCGGATGCAGACGATCTAAGTCATATAACTCAACAGCCCGGTGAGTCAGCCCGAAAACTTTGGAACAGGTTCCTCACTAAAAAGAACCAAATAGTCGACTGTCCGGACGCCGAAGCCTTAGCAGCTTTCAAGCATAGCGTTCGAGACGAATGGCTTGCCAGACACCTCGGTCAAGAAAAGCCGAGAACA
Organism: Triticum urartu; assembly: GCF_003073215.2. Taxonomy (NCBI): domain Eukaryota; kingdom Viridiplantae; phylum Streptophyta; class Magnoliopsida; order Poales; family Poaceae; genus Triticum; species Triticum urartu. The sequence continues at coordinate 165,908,521 of NC_053028.1, read as the reverse complement.
ATGGCAGCATTTACAAGCCTCATGACCCGTTTTTACGCGGGCGAGGACAGCTATTTAGCCCGATGCAGCACCAGCGACCCAAGTACATCCGAAGTCAGGGATGGAAACGGGAAATAACGACGCATTAAGAATAAGTGCCGGAATAAAGAAGACAGCCCGAAGAGCACGGCGGTAAACGCCGGATTTAGAAGCTCTTGGCCAAGCCAGCAGAAGCCGCCCTCCAAAGGCAACAGAGACAAACTGTCCAGCCTAAACAAAATTCTGGAACAAAGATCCATAGCACCCCTGATAAACCTGCAAATCATACCCACAGAGAATGTTGGGTCTTCAAACAATCCGGCAAGCTCAACGCCGAACACAAGGGGCAGGATACACAAAGTGAAGACGAGGACGAGCCTCGCAAGAAAAGCACAGGGGAACAGAAGAAATTCCCACCAGAAGTTAAAACAGTCAACGTGTTACACGTGATAAAAAGGAGAAACAAAGCGGCACCTTTAGAGAAACATGCCCCAGGGCCTATCACCGCGGATCCCCGCCACTGGTCGTCCCAACCGATCACCTTCGACCATCGGGATTACTCGGCAAGTATCCGACGTGCAGGATGGGCTGCCTTGGTATTAGATCCAATACTTGACGCATACCACTTCTGTAACATCCCAAATTTTCAATTTGGAATGTTATACACTAGATCATATGCATATCATATTTTCTTGCATTTTGGTTGATCCTAGAAATTTCACGCAACTCAAGGACCCTCGGAGAAAGTTGGAGATTTCGTTATTTTCATATATGAGAGTTTTCTCAAATTTTGAAAATAGGATCATTTGATTTATTTATTTTATCTTCAATAATTTTTCCGGTGTCAAAATATATGAGAGAGGGAATAATATGACTTTCCCAAATTTAGGAAAAATGAAGATTTAATAAATAGATCAAAGTTTGTTTGCCGGAGTTTATTCGCATTTTATTTGGATAGGGAAAAATGCGCGCTTTCGAAAATTGCATTTTAGGTCCGGAGAAAAGTTCATTTTGTTCGACTCATTTTTAGGAGTCGGAGAAAATTTACTTTAGATTTTTTCGGAGTTCATTTAGTTCTCTTTTTATTTTTCTGCGCGCGAAATCAGTTAAAAAAATAAAAAAAAACTGGACCAAGGCCGGCCAGGCCAAGGCCCAGCCGGGCCAAAAGCCACCGCCCCCAGGGAGCCGCGCGCGCCTAGCGCTGGCGCAGGAGGCCGCCGCCTCGCCTCTTGCTCTAAACCGAATCCTAGTAGGACTTTTGTCCTACTTCCGTATATTCCTTTTCTATTTCTAGATCTTTTCCTTTCCTTTTTTCTATTCCTATTCCTAGTCTAATTCTTGTACCCTACCCCAAGTAAACCTCCTCCTCCCCAATATAAATACCCAAGCACCCCCCCCCTCTAAACATCAAATCAAAGCCCCTCTCCTCCACACCGCGCCTTGCACCGCCGCCGCGCCGCACCACCCCGCGCCCTCACCCGCGCGCGCCGCCACCCCACACCCGCCCGCCGCCGCACCTTGCCGCCGCCGCCCACGCCACGCCGCCGAGCCCCTCGCCGGAGACCTCGCCGGAGGTAGCCCCGCGCTACATCTATTCTTTTTCTCGGATCGTTTTCTTCTAATCGTTCCGATTCTTTTCTTCTCTAAACCGTTCCGGTTTTCTAGATCGGTTTTTCGATCGGTTTTCTTCTCCGAAACCCTAGATCGGATTCGTTTTCTTCTCCGATTTAGTTGCCTTTGGACCGTTCGCCGGACCGTTCGTCCTAACGAACGTGATCACCGGATTCTTCTAGGTTAACGACGTCCGTTCGTTTAACCGTTCTTCTTTTTCTCTTCGTCGGATTTATTCCGCGATCGCGATCTCAGATCCGATCTTCTTCCTAGTCTATTCTTTTCGCTCGTTTATCGGAATCAGGTGATTCAAGCGCCTGGAGTTTCGTCTCGAAACCGCGTTCCGTCTATCAACTTGAAGTTTTTGTCGGTAAAATTTGACCTAGTTCAACTTGCTAGAACCGAGTTGTTTTCTTCGCCGTTTGTTTTTCGTTCTTTCTTTGCAACCGGGAGTTCTTAAGTTGAAACTACGGTTCGTTCTCTTGTTCGAGTTTTACCTGTGCATTTTAGATGAAGGTACTTATGTATGCTTGTTGTTTGTATGCGATAGATTACCGGATTGCGCGCTTGTTACTTCGAAACCCTAGGACTCGCGATCATCGCAGGCAAGTTAACACTTTGATCATACCTTTTCTACAACATGTTTTAATTGCATTAGATCAATCCTCACACATGCATGATAGGATCTAATTAAATTGTGGGATGGAAGTAGATGAAGGTAGGTACCTAATTACTGTATTATTATGAACCTTGGGAGTTACTTCTACGTTTGCTTATTATGCCATGCTATGCTAGTAGACGTGGATTGGGTGAGTGATATCCATGACAGATGTGAGATGCTAATTTTAATGGTTTATTTAAGGTGGCAACTTAAACACACATCTGGGTGGATTGAGGCACCTGATGTCTATCAGGACTTGCCTGTTTTTTTTTTGGACCGCCACCCAGGCTCAAAGGGATCATAAGATCTTTCATGCTAGAAACTTCCGTGTGCAGCCACATGCTACTATGGGCTCTGGCATAGTTGACTAAGTTGTGCGAACTCTTACGGGGTGGACTAGCAGATGTAGGGGATGTAGGTGTACCGGTCTACCCCACATGTAAGGTGCTAGCGCTTCTGAAAGACTATGTCTCGGTCATCCGTTTCTCAAACACCATGTAGTGCGAGAAAACAAACGGAGGCGATCGAGTCATGTGGGGAAAAGTGCGCAAACCTCTGCAGAGTGTACAAACTAATCATGATTAGCCGTGTCCCCGGTTATGGACAACTTGAGTATCTAGTACTTGAATATCATGTGAATCTCATCATGTTACTTCTAATTAATGTTGTTGGGTTTTAATTATTTTTTAATTGGGATTGAGAATGCTGTCAACCATTCTCAATGTTTCACAACCACCATGATAGTTAATTAAATTTATTCCTTTGCAGTAGGGAAAAACTGGCTTTACGCAAAACTGTAACCATAGAGCTTTCCACCAGCCATATATGCATATAGTATAGCTGTTTCATTCCATTACTCTCCATGTGTTACTTTGCCAGCATATTCCATGTGCTGACCCGTTTTCGGGCTGCAACTTCTCATGTTGCAGACTTTTCAGACGACGAGTAAAGAGCTTTTAGGTCGTGGCCCTATACACAGTGATGCCGCTGGAGTTGATGGACCCATTTATCTTCCGAGTCTTCCGCTGTTATCGATATTAGATGGCCTTCAGCCATATTTATTGTAATAAGTTCTTTTTGAGCCATCGATGTAATAAGTGTGTGATTGCAACTCTGCTATAAAACCTCGATGTACTGTGTGGTGTCAGCATTACTGATCCAGGGATGACACCATAGCACAGTAGACGTGATCCATTCGGGTCAGGTCGCTACAGAGATGGTATCAGAGCACACGCTGACTGTAGGACACGACCACTAAGTTAAAGCCATAGATCACCCTTCTCTTCTCATTTTCTAACTCCTCATCTTTTCTACTCTATTAGGATGACGCACACGAAGATTAAGTACGCTCAACCGGATGAAGGCACACCATTTGGATTTCACCTGAAGGAAGTCACCAAGTACCTGAACATTGGATTACCAAGCTTCACGGGAACCTTCAACGCCACTCTGCCTGAAGAGGAGCGCTGGAAGATTCAAGCTCACGTACCGGGAAGAACATTCGCGCCAATCACGAAGCCCATAGATAGTGTTTTCAATGCACCAACCTGGAGTCTAGGAAGGAGCATGGCAGCTCATATCACCATAGGACGCATTGGAGAAAGTTACCAAGAAGACCTCAAGGACACTATCTACCAGATTTGCGGACGCCGGGATGAATAATGGGAGTTAGTCAGCACCAAGAAGGATAGATCCATTGCATCTTTCATCCAGGAGTTAAACCAGCACATTCGACGCCACGAGAACCAGATGTGCAATGATATGGTAGAGTTGAAGAATGCGAAGGCAAGGATCATCGAGCTAGAAGGAGAACTGAAGCCTACACGCAAGGACTACATGGACGAGATCGTAGCTCTAGCAAGGCACAATTGCGATCTTAAGCAGGAGATTGAAGAACTCAAGAGCAAGTTAGCATCCCAGGAGGACGACGAGTACGTCACATGTCCGGACAACTACATCATCATCGACGACACCGATTCGGATCCAAGTGAACCCGACTTTGAAGACGAAGCTGGAGCAGATATCATGGAGTCTTCCACCGGTTCAAATTTCTAGATGACCACCAGATAGTAGTAGTATTCCCCCATGTAAACACAATATAGTTGAGCACTTTTGCGATAGATAAACCGTTTGTAAGCCCTTGTTTGATTGATTGAAGTGATTTTGTGTGCATTTGCCTCATGTGCATATGGGTAGTGTTTTCCCTTTAGACCTCATTCTATTCTCAATTCTCGTCTTTTCTAAACCCTCAGATGCCTCCGAGACGTGACAATGGATTTCCACCGGAGCTCACTCAGTTGATCCAGCAGCAGAATCAATTGATGCAGATGTTAGTCCAGAACCAGCAGAACAACAACAACAACCCACCACCACCACCACCACCTGTTGACCACTTAGCCCGTTTCCTTAGGCTGAACCCGCCGGTGTTTTCCAGTAGCACCGAGTCAATAGTAGAAGACGATTGGCTCCGTAAGATAGGAAGGGAGTTGACCACGGCAGGATGCACGGATGGTGAGAAAGTGAAGTTTGCCGCACATCAGCTTGACGGACCCGCGGCAGCATGGTGGGAGAATTTCACAGCCACTTACCCAGTTGACACTATCACATGGGATCAGTTTCAGCAAGCTTTCCGCACTGCCCATGTTTCAGCAGGAGCTATGGCCATAAAGAAGCGTGAGTTTCGCAACTTACGCCAAGGAGGAAGGACTATTGGCCAGTATGTGGAGGAGTTTAGTAAGCTAGCCCGTTATGCCCCAGATGACGTTGCTACGGATGCAGCTAAGCAGGAGAAGTTTCTGGAAGGATTGAATGATGAACTAAGCATGCAGTTGATGGTAGCGAGTTTCAACAACTACCAGGAGTTGGTAGATCGTGCCATCATGATTGAAGGGAAGCAACAGCAGATTGAGAACCGTAAGAGGAAGTATGGACATGGGAAGCATAACTCTGGAGCCCAGCAGAAGCCCCGTTTTACCCCTAAACCGGGATTTAAGTTTCAGCACACCCATGGAGGAGGTAGCTCGCACAACCATAATGGCCACAAGAATGGTAATGGGAATGGAGGAAGCAACGGCCAGAACCGGACCATCCCATCGACCCCAACCAAGAGAGACCTGAGTCAAGTCACCTGTTTCAAGTGTTCGAAGACCGGACATTATGCCAATGAATGTCCCGAAGGCCAGAATGGAAATGGCAATGGAAGCTCTGGGAAGAAGCCGAACCCTTTCAATAGGGGACAGGTGAACCACGTTAATGTGGAGGAGATTGAAGATCAGCCCATGCAGTAATCGGTAAGTTTTTGGTTAAGTCATTTACTGCACTCGTTCTTTTTGATACTGGTGCATCGCATTCATACATATCAAGGGGATTTGTGGAAAAGTATAGCCTACCCACTAGGATTCTTAAAACACCTATGCTAGTAAGCTCGCCAGGAGCAGAATACATGGCCAGACAAGGATGTTTCCAAGTACCATTGAGTATAGGAAGGCATGTATTCCTAACGGATTTGATTATTCTGGAATCCCAAGGGTTGGATGTGATTCTTGGTATGGATTGGCTGTCGATGTATGGAGGAAACATCGATTGCGCCAGTAAGACAATTTTGCTTACCACACCAGAAGGAAGAAGGATCAAGTATGTATCCCGGCATGTGCCAAACAGGACACAAGTGAATTGCCTAACAGGAGTTGTACAGGAGGAAGTACCAGTGGTAAAGGATTTTCCTGATGTATTTCCTGAGGAATTACCAGGCATGCCACCGGATAGAGACATTGAGTTTTTGATTGAGTTATTGCCAGGTACAGACCCAATATCGAAGCGACCGTACCGGATGCCAGCAAAGGATTTGGTGGAAATTAAGAATCAGATTAAGGAGTTATTGGATAAAGGTTACATTCGCCCAAGTTCTTCGCCTTGGGGATCACCCGTACTTCTAGTGGAAAAGAAGGATGGATCATTAAGGATGGTTGTTGATTATCGTGGATTGAATGAAGTAACCATCAAGAACAAGTACCCACTGCCAATGATCAACGATCTGTTTGATCGGTTGCAAGGAGCTAAAGTGTTTTCCAAGATCGATTTGCGATCAGGGTACCATCAATTGAAGATTCGAGAGCAGGGCATACCTAAGACAGCATTCACCACAAGATATGGACTGTATGAGTATACCGTTATGTCATTTGGATTGACTAACGCACCTGCCTATTTTATGAACCTGATGAACAAAGTGTTTATGGAACTTTTGGATAAGTTCGTCGTAGTGTTCATCGATGACATTTTGGTTTATTCAAAGAATGAAGAGGAGCATAAGGAACATTTGCGTTTGGTTTTGGAGAAACTAAGGGAACATCAGTTATACGCCAAATTCAGCAAATGTGAGTTTTGGTTGAAGGAAGTTGGATTCCTCGGACACGTTATATCCGGAGAAGGTATAGCAGTTGACCCCACAAAGGTTGAGACCGTAACCGAATGGGAAGCACCAACAACAGTTGGAGAGATCCGGAGTTTTCTTGGACTCGCAGGATACTACCGGAGATTCATTGAGAACTTTTCAAAGATTGCAAAGCCTATGACTGAATTATTGAAGAAGGATACTAAGTTCAAATGGACTGAGGAGTGTGAGGCTAGTTTCCAGGAGTTGAAGAAACGATTGGTTACCTCACCGGTATTGATTTTGCCAGATCAGACCAAGGATTATGAGGTGTATTGCGACGCTTCACGTCGAGGACTTGGAGCAGTGCTTATGCAGGAAGGGAGAGTTGTTTCGTATGCATCACGGCAACTGAAGCCTCATGAGTTGAATTATGCCACGCATGATTTGGAGTTAGCAGCCGTAGTGCATGCATTGAAGACGTGGAGACATTTCCTCATTGGAAATCATTGTGAGGTGTACACGGATCATAAGAGTTTGAAGTACATTTTCACGCAGAAGGAGTTGAACCTCCGACAAAGGAGATGGTTGGAGCTCATCAAGGATTATGACATGAGATTGCATTACCATCCCAGAAAGGCTAATGTAGTAGCTGACGCATTGAGCCGTAAGAGCCATGTCAATACCCTAGTGACGGGGAAAATACCAAAGGAATTAGCAGAAAACCTTCGTGAGCTGTGTTTGGAAATAGTTCCGAGAGGCTATGTAGCAGCATTGGAGATTCAGTCAACATTGATGGTTAAGATCAGAGAAGCTCAGAAATCTGACAAGGAAATTGCTGCTATAAAAGAGAAATTGAGCGAAGGAAAAGCAAAGGGATTTCGTGAGGATGAGCACGATACCCTATGGTTTGAAGACCGTGTTTATGTGCCCAATGACCCGGAGATCAGGAAGTTGATTTTGCAAGAGGCACATGATTCGCCGTATTCGATTCACCCAGGGAATACCAAGATGTATTTGGATTTGAAGGAAACATTTTGGTGGACCGGAATGAAGAAGGATATTGCAGCCTATGTAGCAGTTTGTGACGTATGTCAGAGAGTAAAGGCAGAGCATCAAAAGCCAGCAGGATTGTTACAACCATTGCTGATACCCGAATGGAAGTGGGATAAGATAGGCATGGATTTTATCACAGGGCTACCCAGGACAAAGGCCGGATATGACTCGATATGGGTAGTAGTTGATCGTTTGACGAAGGTAGCACATTTCATTCCAGTTAAGACCACTTACACCAGTGCTAAGTTGGCAAAGACATACATGACTAGAATCGTTTGTTTGCATGGAGTTCCGAGGAGTATCGTATCAGATAGAGGAACCCAATTTACCTCAAAGTTTTGGAATCAGTTGCATGAAACTTTAGGAACCAAACTAGAGTTCAGCACAGCTTTTCATCCGCAGACAGATGGACAGACCGAGAGAGTCAATCAGATTTTGGAAGATATGCTGAGAGCTTGTGCACTAGATTATGGATCAAGTTGGGACGAAAACTTGCCGTATGTGGAGTTTTCTTATAACAACAGTTACCAAACCAGTTTGAAGATGGCCCCTTTCGAAGCTTTATACGGAAGGAGGTGTAGGACACCGTTGTCATGGAACGAAGTTGGAGACCGTCAGTTCTTTGGACCAGATTTGATTAAGGAGTCTGAACGGAAGGTTAAGTTGATTCGTGATAGGCTCAAGGTAGCCCAGTCCAGGCAGAAGAGCTACGCAGATTCAAAATGCAAGGAGACAGTTTACGAAACCGGAGACAGAGTTTATCTCCGAGTATCCCCACTTCGAGGAGTTAAGCGCTTTGGAGTTAAGGGAAAGTTAGCACCGCGTTTCGTTGGACCATTTAAGATCTTGAAGCGTATGGGAGAAGTCGCGTATAAGTTGGAATTACCAGAGGGACTGTCAGGAGTTCATGATGTATTCCATGTTTCTCAGCTGAAGAGATGTCACGCCGAGATGGCGGAGGTACCGCTAAGAGATACAGTGCCATTAGAAGCGATTCAGTTGAAGGACGACTTAACATATGAGGAGAAGCCAGTCAAGATTCTCGAGTTTGCCAGCAGAGTTACTCGCAGCAAGGTTATCAAGTTTTGCAAAGTTCAGTGGAACCACCACTCAGAGGATGAAGCCACCTGGGAGAGAGAAGAAGATTTGCTCAAGGACCACCCTCACCTATTTTCTAGCCAACCCGAATCTCGAGGGCGAGATTCATCTTAAGTGGGGGTAGGTTTGTAACATCCCAAATTTTCAATTTGGAATGTTATACACTAGATCATATGCATATCATATTTTCTTGCATTTTGGTTGATCCTAGAAATTTCACACAACTCAAGGACCCTCGGAGAGAGTTGGAGATTTTGTTATTTTCATATTTGAGAGTTTTCTCGAATTTTGAAAATAGGATCATTTGATTTATTTATTTTATCTTCAATAATTTTTCCGGTGTCAAAATATATGAGAGAGGGAATAATATGACTTTCCCAAATTTAGGAAAAATGAAGATTTAATAAATAGATCAAATTTTGTTTGCCGGAGTTTATTCGCATTTTATTTGGATAGGGAAAAATGCGCGTTTTCGAAAATTGCATTTTAGGTCCGGAGAAAAGTTCATTTTGTTCGACTCATTTTTAGGAGTCGGAGAAAATTTACTTCAGATTTTTTCGGAGTTCATTTAGTTCTCTTTTTATTTTTTTGCGATCGAAATCAGTTAAAAAAAAACTGGACCAAGGCCGGCCAGGCCAAGGCCCAGCCGGGCCAAAAGCCACCGCCCCCAGGGAGCCGCGCGCGCCTAGCGCTGGCGCAGGAGGCCGCCGCCTCGCCTCTTGCTCTAAACCGAATCCTAGTAGGACTTTTGTCCTACTTCCGTATATTCCTTTTCTATTTCTAGATCTTTTCCTTTCCTTTTTTCTATTCCTATTCCTAGTCTAATTCTTGTCCCCTACCCCAAGTAAACCTCCTCCTCCCCAATATAAATACCCAAGCACCCCCCCTCTAAACATCAAATCAAAGCCCCTCTCCTCCACACCGCGCCTTGCACCGCCGCCGCGCCGCACCACCCCGCGCCCTCACCCGCGCCGCGCCGCCACCCCACACCCGCGCCGCCGCCGCACCTTGCCGCCGCCGCCCACACCCACGCCGCCGGAGCCCCTCGCCGGAGACCTCGCCGGAGGTAGCCCCGCGCTACATCTATTCTTTTTCTTGGATCGTTTTCTTCTAATCGTTCCGATTCTTTTCTTCTCTAAACCGTTCCGGTTTTCTAGATCGGTTTTTCGTTCGGTTTTCTTCTCCGAAACCCTAGATCGGATTCGTTTTCTTCTCCGATTTAGTTGCCTTTGGACCGTTCGCCGGACCGTTCGTCCTAACGAATGTGATCACCAGATTCTTCTAGGTTAACGAACGACCGTTTGTTTAACCGTTCTTCTTTTTCTTTTTGTCGGATTTGTTCCGCGATCGCGATCTCAGATCCGATCTTCTTTCTAGTCTTTCTTTTCGCTCGTTTATCGGAATCAGGTGATTCAAGCGCCTGGAGTTTCGTCTCGAAACCGCCGTTCCGTCTAATCGACTTGAACAAGTTTTTGCTACAGTAAAATTTGACCTAGTTTCAACTTGCTAGAACCGAGTTGTTTTCTTCCGCCGTTTGTTTTTCGTTCTTTCTTTGCAACCGTAGTTCTTAAGTTGAACTATCTGGTTCGATCTCTTGTTCGAGTTTTACCTGTGCATTAGATGAGTACTTATTGTATGCTTGTTGTTTGTCTGCGATAGATTACCCGGATTGCGCCGCTTGTTACTTCGAAACCCTAGGACTCGCGGATCATCAGCAAGGCAAGTAACACTTTGATCATACCTTTTCTACAACCCATGTTTTATTGCATTAGATCAATCCTCACACATTGCATGATTAGGATCTAATTAAATTGTGGGATGGGAAGTAGATGAGGTAGTACCTATTACCTGTATTATTATGAAACCTTTGGGAGTTACTCTACGTTTGCTTATTATGCCATGCTATGCTAGTAGACGTGGATTGGGTGAGTGATATCCATGACATATGTGAGATTGATAATTTTAATGGTTTATCTAAGGTGGCAACCTAACACACATCTGGGTGGATTGAGGCACCTGATGTCTATCAGGACTTGCCTGTTTTTTTTTGGACCGCCACCCAGGCTCAAAGGGATCATAAGATCTTTCATGCTAGAAACTTCCGTGTGCAGCCACATGCTACTATGGGCTCTGGCATAGTTGACTAAGTTGTGCGAACTCTTACGGGGTGGACTAGCAGATGTAGGGGAAGTAGGTGTACCGGTCTAGCCCACATGTAAGGTGCTAGCGCTTCTGAAAGACTATGTCTCGGTCATCCGTTTCTCAAACACCATGTAGTACGAGAAAACAAACGGAGGCGATCGAGTCATGTGGGGAAAAGTGCGCAAACCTCTGCAGAGTGTACAAACTAATCATGATTAGCCGTGTCCCCGGTTATGGACAACTTGAGTATCTAGTACTTGAATATCATTGTGAATCTCAACATGTTACTTCTAATTAATGTTGTTGGGTTTTAATTGTACTTTTAATTGGGATTGAGAATGCTGTCAACCATTCTCAATGTTTCACAACCACCATGATAGTTAATTAAATTTATTCCTTTGCAGTAGGGAAAAACTGGCTTTACGCAAAACTGTAACCATAGAGCTTTCCACCAGCCATATATGCATATAGTATAGCTGTTTCATTCCATTACTCTCCATGTGTTACTTTGCCAGCATATTCCATGTGCTGACCCGTTTTCGGGCTGCAACTTCTCATGTTGCAGACTTTTCAGACGACGAGTAAAGAGCTTTTAGGTCGTGGCCCTATACACAGTGATGCCGCTGGAGTTGATGGACCCATTTATCTTCCGAGTCTTCCGCTGTTATCGATATTAGATGGCCTTCAGCCATATTTATTGTAATAAGTTCTTTTTGAGCCATCGATGTAATAAGTGTGTGATTGCAACTCTGCTATAAAACCTCGATGTACTGTGTGGTGTCAGCATTACTGATCCAGGGATGACACCGTAGCACAGTAGACGTGATCCATTCGGGTCAGGTCGCTACAACTTCACACGAGTCCTGATGGACGGCGGCAGCAGTTTAAATTTGATATATCAGGACACAGTCCGCAAAATGGGGATAGACCCAAGAAAAATTTGCCGCAGCAATGCTACCTTTAAAGGAGTAACGCCAGGCCCGGAGGCTCATTGCAGGGGCTCCCTTCTACTAGAGGTTATATTCGGCTTCCCTTATAACTTCCGAAGTGAAAGTTTAACTTTCCACGCCGCTCCGTTCCAAAGTGTCTATCAAGCACTACTCGGACGTGAAGCTTTCGCTCGCTTTAACGCAATACCGCATTACGCTTCCCTCAAGCTCAAGATGCCCGGTCCATGCGACATCATTACAGTATATGGAAATATTGAGCTTGTGCGCCGAAGACGGTGCGGCCACCTTGGCCGCCGCACACTAAACGGCCTCACCAACTCAAGCATTTGACAGGTCGTTAAGACCACAGACGCGGTTAGACGAGTCCGGCGCAGCTATATGTAATTAATACAGTTCCTCTCTTTTTCAGATGACCATCGTGCTACACCCGTCCAGGATACGGCACAACGGAGACACACGCGCAGACGTGCAGCAGGGACCCGTTCCAAGGATTCTTTGTAGATTAAGACCCTGCGTAAACCTTTTTTACTGTCTCTTGTTGATTTACATCCCTCGGATTCTCAGTACAATCGAGAAGGATGCTGACGTCTTGGCATGTGGCCACGCCAGAATAATGCACGTACCTGGACACCTGGGGCTTATTACAAAGGGTACTATTTAGACCCGGTTTACACCATAAAGACCGAATACCTTAGGGAGTGTTCGGCGTCACGAGTTTGGCCTTATATGCATCAGCTCCGAATCATGTCTTTGGTCAAATGTTGGGTTTGCCCAGCTCCTGTGTTTTGCTGCCTTACGTTCCGCTCTATCGGCTAAGGCGGCACCAGGAGAACTACTGCGATTGTGCCCTGGTTCATCCGGACGAGCACCTCCGAATTCCATTCCTGATGAGAAACTATCTGATATTCCTCCTATTCCGGAAGGTTTTCTAGCCACCTGCTTAGAGATTTGACGGACTACCAATCCAAATAGCCGTCAAGAAAGAATCCAAGTTGCTCTTTTCAATAAGAAGAAGTATTTGAAATGAAACAAATTCCTCTTCATTCTTTTGTGCTCAGCGAAGGAACTGCCTAAGCATACTTTTGCGGATCCAAACTTCTTTGTATTTTCATTATTTTACGGAAGCAAGACGAAAGGTCATTTCGCCAATCTGGGGAATAGCAGTTAAAGCAATCGATCGGAGAAGCCCCCCTAGTATTGAGAATGAAAAAGTGGGCCTTTAACTGAGTTGTTAAAGAAAGGTGTGGAGAAGAAGCCAGAAAAGCATTTCTCAAGCTCAAAAGTGCTAAGGTATGGTGATGCCTTTGAACGTTGACTGGGAGAGCGGCTCGAAAGAGTTGGGACAGACTAGAAGCTTTGAAGTTTATGTTCTTTAAAAAGATAATAGCAATCTTGACTTACATCCGGCAATCTAGTGCTGTCCTCGGCAGACCAGGAAATGTAATAAACTTTGGAGCCTCATCATTGGAAAGATTGACAACTTAACGGTCTGAAAAACTATTCAAGACTTTCAAAGAAACTCTCGACAGGAGAATCGAGTCTATTCAGGAAGCATTGCAGCAATTCTTCAATCCTAACGAAGTAATTCCGGCCCATGGTTCGTTACTCTAGAATTCGGAGAGGTCAGATGAGATAGATGGGTGTGTTCAAAATGGAATGATCCCCTTTTCTCATGTTTGCATTTTTGTTCAGTAGAGAAAGCCGAAAACTGACTATCATGATATAGCGTGAGACTGGTCAACCACTCGATGACCTAGTGGAATCTTCGGGATTCCTCCGCATTAACGAAGGGCCATTTCCCGGCCAGGCATGTACGCACCCCGAATCTGGATGAGTGCGGAGCCACCAAGGGCTATATAGTAGCCCCAATGTCAAACTCCTCTGGCTAAGTGAAAGTGTTAAAGCATTATAGTCTGGTTGCCTAGTTCGCTGCGCTATCACCTCCTTAATAGGACCAAGACGTTGGATTAAGTGTGAATACGCGTCTTCTGCGAACACCCCCGCATTATATGCGTGGGGGCTGAAGCCGACGACTGCAATCTTTCAGGTTATATACATGTATACATAAACGGCCGCACAGGAGGCATCACAATACTTTCGGGCAAAAGTATAAATACAGCCTTGATAAATTCAATAAAACGTTGTTTTTACAATGGGAATACATGTCACTCAAACATAACATTCTTCGAGCACTGGGCCTCTATCGAACGAGGGCCCTCAAGAACTTCTTCAAAATAGTGCTCAGCAGCCACTCGGCCTATGGCCGAACCCTGCGCCGCGACAGTGGTGGCATCCATCTCCGCCCAGTATGTTTTGACACGGGCAAGGGCCATCCGCAAGCCTTCTATGCACGCCGACCTCTTCATCGCATTAATATGTGGCACCTCACCAAGGAACTGCTGCACCAAGCTAAAATAGTTGTTCGGCTTTGGCCTTTCCGGCCACAGATGATCCACGACAGACCTCATGGCGAGTCCGAACAATCTATTGAGTTTGGCCCATTCGGCAAGCTGATCAGTCAATGGAAGCGGATGCTCTGGAACGTTAAATTGTGACCAGAACAGCTTGTCCACTTCCCGATCTGTTTGATCTCGAAGTATTCGGCCGCATCGACAGCGCTCGCTGCTAAGTCCAGATATGCGTCGGCCGAACTCCACAGCCGATCCAGAGGGGCATACCGCGGATCGCCGAACTTCCTCCGCAGCATAAAGGGCTTCCCAGCCACAATGTCACCGGCTTCAAGCAGTTCCTCCGTCTTCGCTCTCATTGCAGAGCGGGTGTCTTTGGTCGCCATTGTGGCCTTTTCGAGGTCCGTAGCCTTCGCCCGGTTTTCTTATTCAAGAAACTGGCAGCGGTCGGCAGTGTCTTTTAACTTCACAGCCATTTTGGCCATTTTCTCTTTGCTCTCGCTATCCACGGCCTTCTCGGCTCTCAACTCTTCAGCCGCCTTCAAAGCGGCCGCATTACTACTCCTTGCTTGCTCCTTGGCTCGGGCATGCTCCGCCCACAGGGCCTCCATGGTGGCAGCTCCATCTATAGTCACAACATATTAAAGATACTGGCATCACGCTACTCTTACTATGTCACATCCACTATAAATATCACCTACCCTGTGCCCCGTCAAGCCGCTTGTTAACAAGCTCAATCTCGGCATCCGCCGCATCCAGTCGCCGCTTTAGTTCGTCAACCCCATCAGTCCAGCTAGCCACCGGAGCTTAAGACACCTGCACATAAAGGCGGTCTGGTTATTACCTGGGACTATGATCCTCTGTTCGCCGCCGTTCTCGACGACAACCAGAGTCTCAGGGGCTACTATCTACACAGGGCACACCTAAAATGTGCGGTACCATCACAAATGTATATCATTTCACGTACCTCAAAGACCGTCAGTAGACTCATAAAGGCTTCATGCAACCCATTTTCAGCAGATGAAATCCTTTCAATCACCGTACACATTAATGTATGGTGCTCTTCTGAGATAGTCGCTCGCTCTAGCTGACCCTTCAGTACGTCCGACCGCATACCAGATGGTGCCAGACTCTTTTGTTTGCTCTCTCAAGAGCCAGATACTGAGGGCTTCGGGTGACCATGGGATTACCTTCTGTCCTTGCCGGATCCGGAGAAACTCTCCGTGATGACACTTCAAGGTCGCCCGCTTCTTGAGCCGGGGAGTCCGGGGGAGGCGTTTCGCTCTCCATCATCTCCGGAAGAAGATCCCCCGAAGACGAGCTCTACTGAGAAGGGATCAGATCCGAACTACAAGATAAATGCTTCGGTTATCTTCCTCAGAAGTAAGGTAGTATATCTTCACTAGTAAGTACTTTTTGATTACTTACAGCTCGTTAGAGGGCTGATCCCCGCACGGACTTTGTGCGGCAAGAGCACCCTCCGAGGCAGGACCCTCTGGTGGAGTTTTCTTCTCCTGTTTGGAAACCTTGGTTTCCGGATCATCAGAGGTAGTCCTTTTCCTCCCCCGGGGCGAGGGAATGTCAGATTCCTTCCCTTGGTTATCCTCCCTCACGGAGGCGCTCGTTCCCTCGGTTGGAATAGGTAGCGGTGGAGGCCCGCTTTCGCCCTCTTTATCCCTCCCCCCTTCATCTTCCTTTGAGGGCACCCGGCAAGGTGCTGGCTCGAGCATCTTTTCCAGCACCGGATTGTCCAAGCCTTCGGGAAGGGGGGCCGAACACCTTATCATCTTTGCCTTTGTTATCCAGTCCTGGACAAAAAGCGATTCTTCAGAATGACGTCGTGATAAATGAAAGGCATTGTGTTTGACTAGAGGATTACTTACTTGGGCCGCGGTGCGGTTGCTGCTCAGGCCCACGGCCTCGGAGGTGTCCGGACACTCTATTTGGGGTCCGAAGAACGACTTGTACATCTCCTCATGCGTTAGGCCGAGGAAATTCTGAATAGCGCGTGGTCCTTCTGGGTTGAATTCCCACAAGCGGAGGGGCCGGTGTTTGCAAGGCTGGACTCGACGAACTAGCATGACTTGCACTACCATAACCAAACAAAAATCTCCCTCGAAGAGATCTCGAATGCGGCTCTATAGTATGGGCACATCCTTGGCTAGACCCCAACTTAGCCCCCTGCTGATCCATGACATCAGTTGTGGTGGAGGGCCCGAGCGAAAGGCGGGGGAAGCTACCCACTTGGCACTTCTGGGAGCGGTGACGTAGAACCACTCCCGTTGCCATAATCTGAACACCTCTGGAAAGGAACCCTTTGGCCACGGAGCTCCAGCGATCTTGCTTATTAATGCACCTCTGCATGCTGCATGCTGCCCCTCAACCGTCTTCGGCTTCACATCAAAGGTCTTGAGCCATAGGCCGAAGTGAGGGGTAATGCGGAGGAAGGGCTCACATACGACAATAAATGCCGAGATGTGGAGAAAGGAATCCGGGGCTAGATCGTGGAAATCAAGCCCGTAATAGAACATCAAACCCCTAACGAAGGGATCCAGAGTGAGGCCTAGCCCTCGGAGGAAGTGGGAGATGAACACGACGTCTTCATTGGGTTCAGGAGTAGGGACGACCTGCCCTCGGGCAGGCAGCCAATGCGAAACTTCGGTGGTCAGGTATCTTGCCTCCCTCAACTTCTTGATATCCTCTTCCGTGATGGAGGAAGGCATCCACCGGCCCTGGAGGCTGGATCCGGACATGATTGGAGGTCCGAAGCACCTGACCTAGGCTTTGGGTGTTAGAACTCGAGGCGGGGGAAGGATTCGATTGAGCACGGGAGGAAAAAAGTAAAAGCCTTGTCCCTTTATAAAGAGGGTGAATATCAAGCGTCCTCCTCATGGCCATTTGGGCCTTGCCTAAAATCTAGGAGTCCTAGGCGCGGTTGGGTTACCCATGACCGTATTGATGAGAATCCCGTAATAAGGGGGACACGATCTCTGCTTTGACAAGACGTGTCAAGAAACTGCCTCGCGTTATGCGCGGGGCTAGTTAAAGAAAAACGGTTCGAATAATCACCGAGCCATGGCAAGATGTCATGTTGCCAAAACGTGTCAGCAGATTAGATTTGTGGAAATATTATTCTCTCTACGGTGGTATGTGGAACTTATTTTGCAGGTTCGGACACTATCCTTTTATTCGAACTCTTCTGTGGTGTATCCGGAGGAGGAACCCGCCTTCCGAAGACAACACTACGCACCGGACTCATCGTCATTGAAGCCTGGTTCAGGGGCTACTAAGGGAGTCCTAGATTAGGGGGTCTCTGGACAGCCGGACTATATCCTTTGACCGGACTGTTGGACTATGAAGATACAAGATTGAAGACTTCGTCTCATGTCCGGATGGGACTCTACTTGGCGTGGAAGGCAAGCTAGGCAGTACGGATATGGATATCTCCTCCTTTTGTAACCGACCTTGTGTAACCCTAACCCCTTCCGGTGTCTATATAAACCGGAGGGTTTTAGTCCATAGGACAACAGACAATCATACCATAGGCTAGCTTCTAGGGTTTAGCCTCTCCGATCTCATGGTAGATCAACTCTTGTAATACTCATATTGTCAAGAATAAATCAAGCGGGACGTAGGGTTTTACCTCCATCAAGAGGGCCCGAACCTGGGTAAAACGTCATGTCCCCTGCCTCCTGTTACCATCCGCCTTAGACGCACAGTTCGGGACCCCCTACCTGAGATCCGCCAGTTTTGACACCGACAATGTTGGTTCGGAAAATTGTGCTCAATTGTTAGAAGAAGAAGTCAATAGAATGTTTGGCACAAAATATTTGAAAGATGAGCATGATTTCAATGTTGTTAGTATGAATTGTTTGAATATCCATGATGCTAATGATATGCAAAGCCATATTGGGGATGCTATGTTTGATGAATATGATATTTTTAGTCCCCCAAGATTTGATGTGCAAATTTGTTATAATGATTGCATGCCTCCTATTTATGATGATTATAATGATGAAAGTGGATTTGGAGAGGTCATGACTTTATTTAATGATGAATCCACCATTTTGGATGAGGCTTCAATTGAATATGATAACAAGATTGCTATCTATGATGATTATGGTGATGAATTTATGCTATAAAGAATAATGATAACCATGAAACTTGTCATCATGAATTTAATTTTCACTCTCATGATAGTTATTTTGTTGAGTTTGCTCCCACTACTATTGATGAGAATAAATTTGCTTATGTGGAGAGTAATAAGTTTTCTATGCTTTTGTGTCATGAAAATAATATTTTATGTGATGGTTATATTGTTGAATTTCTTCATGATGCTACTGAAAATTATTATGAGGGAAGAACTTATGCTTGTAGGAATTGCAATAATATCAAGTTTCCTTTCTATGTGTTGAAAATATTGAAGTTTTGCTTGTTTTGCCATCCTATGCTAGTTGATTCTTGTTCCCATAAGTTGTTTGCTCACAAAATCCCTATGCATAGGAAGTGGGTTAGAATTAAATTTGCTAGTCATATGCTTCATGATGCTCTTTAAGTTTCAATTCTTATATTTTATGCGAGCATCATTGAAATGATCATGCCTAGCTAAAAGGCATTAAAGAAAAGCGCTTGTTGGGAGACAACCCAACACTTTTACCTACTGTTTTTGTGTGTTCACATGATTAGGCTACTGTAGTGATCATGTTTTATTGCTTTTGTTTCAATAAAGTGCCAAGTAAGACCTTTGGGATGGCTTATAGTGATAGTTGATTTCATCTTGCTGAAAAACAGAAACTTTTGCGCTCAGGAAAACAATTCTCATTTTTAACATATGCGTGATAAAATGCTGATTCTTTTTGCAGAGGATTTATAGACAAATTACCCAGGTTTTCCTAGTTTTTGAGAATTTTTGGAGTAGCAGAAGTATGATTGTAGTACATATTACTACAGATTGTTCTGTTTTTGACAGATTCTGTTTTCAATGCATAGTTTGCTTGTTTTCTAGTTTCTATGGCTTATATTGCTCAATATAAATTGTAGAAATGATATGCTACAGTAGTAATTGTGTGTAAAAAATTATGAATCTTGTATTTGACAGTACCAAAGTGAAATGGTTTGCTCTTTATCATACTAACCTATCTCACGAAGTTCCGTTAAGTTTTGTGTGATTGAAGTTTTCAAGTTTTGGGTGAGATGTCAATATGAGGAGAATAAGGAGTGACAATACCCTAAGCTTGGGGATTACCAAGGCACCCCAAGGTAATATTAAAGTAAGATCCAAGCAACTAAGCTTGGGGATGCCTCGGAAGGCATCCCCTCTTTCGTCTCCAACATTATCGGTAACCTCACTTGGAGCTATGTTTTCATTCGTCACATGATATGTGTTTTGCTTGGAGCGTCATTTTATTTTATTCGTATTTGCTTGCTGTTATTTAGAATAATGTTTTGCATCTTTTATTTTAATAAAAGTAGAAATGATAGCCTTTTCCATGCTTATTTTGCAAGTCTACATGTTGCTGTTTGAAAACAGAAAGTTTACCGCTGTTGCAAAAATTCCCTAGAAAAGTCAGAATGCGATAAAATGTTCAAACTTTTTGCAAAATGAGCTCTGATAAATTTTCTACAGTGTTGCAAATTTTCATAACTTTTGTAGTTAGGGAAGTGTTGATACTATTGCATTCTTTACAGACTGTACTGTTTTGGCAGATTGATGTTATGTTTGCATTGTTTGCATATGTTTGCTTGTTTAATGATTCTATTTGAGGATAGGAGTATTAAATATGCAGAGGAATTTAGTGTGCAATGTTTAATAATAATTTTATTGATTTGCTACAATAGATAATGATAAGGTTTTTGCATTGGTTTATACTAACTTATCTCACGAGCCCTTCTTGAGTTTTCTGTGGATGAAACTTTTGAGATTTAGGAAAACCGTGAAATGAGAAGAATTAAGGAGACACAAAAGCTCAAGCTTGGGGATTCCCAAAGAATCGAGAGATAATATTTCAAGAAGTCTCAAGCATTTAAGCTTGGGGATGCCCCAGTAGGCATCCCACCCTTTCTTCACCAACAATTATCGGTTAGTATCGGTTGAGCCTAAGTTTTTGCTTCTTCACATTATGTGTGCTATTCTTAGAATGTCATTTTATTTTGTTTTTGCTTGATGTTTTAATAAAATACTTAGATCTGAAAGTTTTTAAATAAAATAGAGTCCTCAAATAGTTGCCAGGGAGGCTAGGTAAGCGGCATTCACATCCCGTCAACGAAGCTCTTTTCTATGGAATTGCTCTAGTGCTTCACTTATATCTTTTTGAGCACGGGGTGTTTTAGTATTTTTGAAGAAATTATCTCTTGCTTCACTTAAATTAATTTGAGAGAAAAAATATTATGCTCATGATATTCATTTATATCTTTTTGGAGTAGCTTGTCATTTACTCTTGTGCTTCACTTATATCCTATGAGTAAATTACTGAATAAATTGAATGTCATGAATTTTAAATCATATCATGCCTAGTGGTAGCTTCACATTGGGTTTAGAAAGTGAAATCTTTTGAGGCTTGACAATCACAATATTGGTCATACAAGCAATTCATGAATAATTGGTATAAGGAAGAGAACTTTCACATGCAAATACACTATCTTGGAAATCTTTTGTGATTGTGATCCCCCATCAAAATATTATATGCCAAATTTTTTGATGTTGGGCAAGGAAGACAACATAATGGTTTATGTTTGTTCATATTCACACAGAAGTTATATTGCCATAGACCCTTCAACATGTGGTGCTTGCCCCCCATCTCTGCTAGCCAAAAATTCTGCACCAAGTAGAAATACTACTTCTGCATCCAAAAACCCTTAAACCCAAATATTATTTTCAAGAGTCCACCATACCTACCTAAGGATTGAGCAAGATCCTTCAAGTAAGTTGTCATCAGTGCAATAAGGCAATAAAAATTGCTTCTAAAAGTGTGAGATCATTTAGTGTAAGAGAAAATTGAGCATTGTACGAACTTGTGATGGCAAAGAATAAAAGCGTGAGACTGCATAATAAAGGTTGCTATCATAAGGGGCAATCACTACAAAAAAAAACTTCCGTGATGATACGTGTTTGTCATAGTAGGTTGCTTTTTGTCATGCATGTACATCCATGACAAATTTATGTAAGAATCAAGATAGTCATACCTGTGCTGTCGTAGAAGTGTTCCATGACATTACCAAAATTATCATCACGGAAGTGTCCACTTCCATGACGATAAATCGCGCGTCACAGAAGTGCTTTCGTCAAGGGTGACCGACACGTGGCATCCACCGTAACGGGATGCCATTAAGCTATCGGGTTGGGTTTTGGATCCGATAACCCATTAACAGCCCCGACCAATGGGGATTTTCCATGTGTAAATCATCATTGGCTAGAGGAAACACGTGTCGACTCATCGTCCGGACAGATGTCATCCACTCACTAGACAGAATGCGCCTATGATACGTCGACACGTGGCACGGCCCAACAAGTTTAAATGGGCCGGCCCACCTAAAGGCCCACAAGATTTTGCGGACCATAATGGGCTGGCCCAGCTAAAGGCCCACGAGATTTTGCGGACCATAATGGGCTGGCCCAGCTAAAGGCCCACAAGATTTCGCGGGCCATAATGGGCCGGCCCAGGTAAAGGCCCACAAGTTTTTCGTGTGCCATAATAGGCCGGCCCAGGTAAAGGCCCACAAAATTCTTGCAGATCATAATGGGTCGGCTCAGCTAACCACGAGATTTCATCGACATTAATGGGCTGGCCCAGCTGTGGGCCCACAAGATTTTGAGGACCCTAGTAGGTCGGCCCATTAACTAGCTTCCATGTTTTGAGCCAAATGTCGGCCCATATTTGATCCGGTCTATTAATGGCCTGCCACGCTCCGGGCCTAATAGTGGCCCATATGAGATCCGGCCCGTTAAAAGCCTATCACGTTCTGGGCCAAATTACGACCCAGACCAGGTCCGGCCCTTTAAGAGGTTTTGGGCCTAATTATGGCCCATATCGGATTCAGCCCGTCAACTGGACACTATGCTTTTGGGCCCACTTGCTAAAGGCCCACTTAGTAATTCGGCCTGATATTAGTTTTGGCTTGTTAAGGGCCCGTTTAACATTTCGGCCCTATATTAATTTCAGCCTGTTAAAAGCCCGTCATACAGTTGGGCCTAACTACGGCCCGGTTTGCATCCGTCCTGCTCGCAGCCGATATCTGATTGGGCCAAACAAGGACCGAGACAATTTTTCGGCCTGTTAAAAGCCCGTGATTTGATTCGCACAATCATGGGCCGGGGTTCATTTCGGGCTGCTGCCGGCCCGTGAGCTGATCGGCACATTTCAGGCCCAACCTACATCGTGATTGCATGACGGCCCGATTATGTACAGTAATTTTACGGTTTGGCCGGTTTACTGCAAAGACAGGATATATATACAGTAAAATAACTGCAACATTGTGAATAAGAAAAAACCTATACTATACAATAAAGAAATTACGGCATATTACATCCACTGGGCATCAAAGTTCGCCACTATGATAATAAAGCACAAGCAGACAGCAGAATACATACACTGGGCATCAAAGATCGCTACAGTGCAAATAAACACGCCAACAAAATAATATACAAAACCGATAGCACTTCAATAGAGTTCAAGAAAGGTTAGCCCTGCTGGGGAGCTGCAGCGCAAGCAGCTGAGCAAGATGATGAGACTGCGCTTGTTCAACACTTATATCTTCCTCACTCTGAAAGATAAACAAGCAAACAGATGACAGGTTTTGCACATAAAAGTATCAGTGCTGACAATTCATCACATTTCTTACTAACGAATAAAGTGACACAGTTTAAATTTGCATTAACACAATATGGTATTGTTCAGGTCAAGACATGGCAGGAAATGACATTGTGAAGGAGTTGGCAGCTTCACGACACCACTGGATTACAGATCAAGAACTCATAAGTATCAATGGTTAGTGTGTTGTCAATTTATACCATTTCAGATTCGCAAATAAAGAGACGGTTTAAATAATACTAGAATTATATGACATTGTTCATAGTTAAGATATTGCAGAATATGACATTGTGCTGTGGTGGGTAGGTTCACCACACCACTGGATTACGGATGAAGAACAGAAGCATACATGCAGTGCAAAAGAAGATCACTTGCTCTGTATAGTTTAATTTACATGGTATGAAGAAGGAAGTTGGTTGTACAACTGAAAACTTAAATTGAGAAAGGACAAACTTTTGTTTATGAACTACATAATAAACTTTAAACAAGCAATTTGATGCAAACACCAAAAATAAACAGCCGTTGCAGTCATGCCTAACCAAATATATACAACAAAGTTTGAAGGCTTGAGATGGACAAACTTACATTATTGGTGAAGACAGGCTCTATAAAGGCCTTGTCCATGCTGATGGGGGGGCAATTCAAGAAGTTTACCACAGAATCTTCTTCAAAAGCATTGCCTTTATTCTACATTTTGTTAAGAGTAAATATAGATGTGATAATATACGAAAAAATGGAGAATATTTAAGATAAGATGAAGAGTGATGCTACATAACCAAGTAGCTATAAATGTAAGTGCAGCGATACAGGCAAAAGGTACAGCCAAGAGCAATGCACATCTACACTTCTTCAGTACCAACCTTATGGTAAGAGTAAATATAGATCTGATGTGTAGAAAATGGAGGGAAAAGGAAAATAAGCTGCAGAGTGATGGTACATGAACAACTACTTGTCATTATAAGTACACTGATAAAGGACAGCATGTACTTACAAGAACAATGCAGAGCTAAAAAAACATTGGCATTGGATATATTCTACACTAATGTAACCATTCATACAGATCAGATAATTTGGAGCGAACAATTGATAAGCAAGCTATCATGCATACTGCTGTCACATAATGAACCAGGTATGTATGCAAGTACAGTGATACAGGACAACAGGTACTAACAAGAGCAAAGCAGCGGGCAGCATATTTGCGATATCCTGTCGTTCTTGTCAAACCGGAATTCTTCTTCGAGCAGATTTCTGCAAAAAAGATCCGTAAGGCACATGCGAAAAAGTAGAAGTTCAAATTGTCATGTGATTTCATAGACAGTACCTCATCCTGGGAATGAGACCAGTGCATAAAAAGGTTTTTCCATTCAATGTCTTCTAAATTTAGCACACGAGACTTCATCGGAAATTCGTTTATAGACTTGCCATCAAAGTGTGATTTCCTCAGGTAACACCGATACTGCTGCAATGCTTCCTTGAAAAGCACAAGCAAACTTTACTCGTCATGACTATCCAGATTGACCCTCGCCTAGTTACAACAATGTAATGTAAATCATTCATGTGTTCAATCAGTAGAAAACAGGAAAATAATAACCATGAATAATAGCACTTACACGTAAGTTGGACAGGAAGATGTGAAAATGGTGTTTGTCTTCACAATAATCTTCCCATGATGGGAATATATGCATGTACTCCCTAACAACATTGAAAGCATTGTCTTTTAAACTGGGAATAAATGGAATGGGGTTCCAATCTGCAGGAATTGGCCGTCTCTGCAGTTGGGATAGGTCTTCGGCCAGTGGACTTGCTGTACTTTTTGCTGGAGTGGGATTTTTCTATGGTACAACTAGTGCTATGGAAAATGAAATCGGTATACCTTTTGCTGGAGTGCAGGTCCTGTGTGGTGGGGCTAGTGGTGTGGCCAGTGAAGTATGAGTACAGTC
The DNA here is from genome assembly GCF_003073215.2 of Triticum urartu. NCBI lineage: Eukaryota > Viridiplantae > Streptophyta > Magnoliopsida > Poales > Poaceae > Triticum > Triticum urartu. The sequence continues at coordinate 165,883,461 of NC_053028.1, read as the reverse complement.
TGCTGGAGTCGGTCCTACGTTTTGTGTCACTGGTTGTACAGCCAATATAAGTGGGGTGCTGTCTGACTTCTCTGGCACCACCACGTTTTTCAAGGACTTTGCTGGTGCTCCTTCAGGTTCGGCAATCACCCTCTTCCTTTTTGATGTCTGATGCACAAGAACATCATTTGAGTGGAAAAACATGGTATGATGACGGATGGAATATGTATTGATAATGGATGGGCATGGCATCTCGACATATATGATGAGTAAACTAAGCAGATGGCGGTGCAACAAAGTAGAAGAAATGCAAGACAACATATGCAAGATACCCGCAATCAATAAAACATTGCCAAATTAGAACAGGCACCTTGATGGGTGAACAGGACAGGCCATCTTCCTTTGACTCCTCGAGGTTAGAATAGTCATTAGGATGATATTCTGAACAAGAATCAACAAGTGGGGAGCATATGAGTTTCATTGCATCCAGAATGGCACTCAATGCCTTGGTGCCAATTTTGTAAGTCATTGCAGTGTTTAGCTTCAAGAGTGGACTGGTGCTAGTGCGACACAAAGCAGCTACACAGATCATAGTGTAGATATAACGGGAAAACCTTAAGCATCAGAGTAAAATCAGCAAAGTGGAACTTGCTGGAATATATGTGCTAGTATTGCCGGTACGGCTAGAAAGGCTTCGGATACCAGCTCTCTTCAAGTGAAGGTGCGGTACTGTTAATATCAATGTAACTCTCAAAGACGACACAGCTCCCCGCATTTCCTTGCTATTCTTATAGGATTCAAGTGGGCAGGCCACTACAAATCCTATTCCTATGTTTACAAGATCCTACGAATCAAAGAGGCTCAAAGTGTCCATCATAACCGACTATATAGACCTCTACACTGCAAATGTCCTTGCTCATCTTCAGTACAAGGAACATACTGTACTACTATCATACTCCCTCCGTTCCAAAACATAAGTCTTGGTAGAGATTTCCTCTATGGATCACATACAGATGTATCCAGTTACATTTTAGAGTGTAGATTCACTCATTTTTCTCCATATGTAGTCCATGGTGGAATCTATACAAAGACTTGTATTTAGGAACAGAGAGAGTACATATTAAAGAAGAACGGAAGAGGAACATGGTAAAGAAGAGCAAGCAGATTTTGGATAATAAAATGTTGGTTGCACAGTGCCCACACATGATGAACCAAAGCGCATTAAGAATGCAACTCCTAGCTGTCTCTCGACCATTTCAGGTGGTTGGATGAAGATCCTACGTCTCCTGACCCTTCTTCTTCCTCGTCTCTGATTCTTCCCATACAGAACACCGCACGGGCCGCCGGCCGGACCACCGGCCCCCACCGCCTGTGTTCCTCCGCCCCCCCCCCCCCCACCCCCCCCCCCCGTCGAGTTTTCTTCGTTCGGCGAGGCCCCACAACCACCCGAGCCCCTTCGATCGCACCGGCGAACTCCGGCGAGCTCTGAAAAATCGACTGACCCAATTTTGAAATTTAGTCTACTATGATTTAACTATTGTGGAATATAAAAGGGGAAAACCATAAGCATTGTGAGTATGGTGTTGAGCGTGCCATGGAGGATCTGAAGGTGCAAACCGGACACAGGCAACTTCCCAACCAAGACAAGAAATCAGAGTAAAGCAGTGGCGATCTATTTTCTTGCTGTGATAAATAAGTTAAGCAGATACGAAAGAGTACCGCCTCTGGTGCGGCGTTGTGTACGCATCTGCTGAGAATTTGACGGTGTTGCGGTAGCGATGGTTGTCGGCAGCCTGGAAGCAGATCTAGGAGGGTAGACGGTGGCGGTGGGGCGCGGTGGACGAGACGGTCGTAGGAGCGGCGCCGGCAAGGTGGACGACGGCGGGGATGAAGCGAGAGGACGGGATGTAAGGATCCCGATCCGAAGCCGTGGATGAGAGAGGTCGATCTCTTGTAATGGATGGCGGCGTCGGGGTATCAGCTCCGGCATGGTGGAGGAGGACGGCGGTGGATGGGGTGGCGGACGGCGGCGGACGGAGGAGGGTGGGGTGGAGAGGGTGTTTTGGCGCCCACAGAGTATGAATGGGGAAAAGGAGGTAGAGAGGAAGGGGGAACCATGTATTTAGGGCGCGCTTGTCTCAAATGCGAGGAAATTTACAAACTTAGCCCCCGTTTCAAATTTCGACTACATCACAGCAACACTAGTCGGTCGGGGATAGGACGGTAATCTCGCATACACTGAATATTTGCCGACGAGAGATTGTTTTTGGCGCCCACCATGTATGAATATGAATCGGGGAGGGAGTCGATTTCGGCCGAGGACACACTGTGTTTTGGCGCCCACCGTGTATGAATCCAGGTGAGAGGCGGTTACGTCACGTTTGGGTGAAATTACAAACCTACCCCTATCGAAACCTATAGAAATCCAGCATATAGGCTTTGCATGGCAGGGATAGGCAGCAGTGATTTCCATCTCGCAAATTTTGGTTCCGGGAGGTTACTGCGACTTTCCCCGCTTCGTTCAAATTTTGCAGAGTGCATGTTTACCGTGCCAACTCAATTCGAATCCCGTTTGTATTCCATTTTTTCGGGTGGGATCCATTTTCAATTTGAATTACATTCTATATACATCTTTTTTTTATATATACTTTCAAAAGCACAACACCATTTATACATAAATATGGTTTAAAAATGGCATGATCTCAGATTCATAAGGTTGTATCCATCAATTTGGATTTTCAAATATTTGAAACCACTTTATGTTGAAATTCAATGTATGCATTCCTCGCTAACTGTCTCCAATTAATGTGTGTTTCATGCGGGTTTTTTTACTTCTCAAACATGTATAATGTGTTTCACACACGCAACATATAGTTTAATCCCGTTTAGACATTAATTGCATATAAACCATGCATTGTTTGTAATTGAAGAATCTATGGATCACCAATATTGATAAACTATATAACATTACACGTGTGCCCAAATTCAAATGAATATGCATGTTTCATACACCAATTTGCGTTATGATATTATCGATGTCGTGATCTCCAGTTTAAATATTTGAATCCCCTTTAATCCAGATATTCGTCTCATATAGCTATCACTCATGCTTATATAGGACTATCTCTCTGGACCTATACGCGTTCATCGTCTCTCAAGTATCTCTCGTGCTACCTGTATGTCGACAATGATCTTTTATCTTCGTAACACACTGACGGTACTCTCTCCCTCTACCTTCATCACTCTATCTCTCTCTAAGTATATCTCGCTCCCTGCTATGTGTCTCTGACTATGATTCTCCATGTGGAATCTCTTTCTCTCACACAAACACAAAACTTTGTCTCCCGGGGTCTCATTTCTCTCTACTATTCCCATGTGTGCCACTCGCACACCCCTCATACAGAGATGTCTTTCGCTCCTTAGATATGAGAACCTACGACTCTTCCTCATCAATATCTCTTTCTCACACACAAACACAAACTCTGTCTCCCAGGGTCTCATATTTCTCCATTGTTCTCTTGTATGTCGCTCACACACACCCTCTCTCCCTAGAGATATCTTGCGTTCCCTCGTATGTCTCTCTAGCTATCACTCTCGTTGTGAAATATCTTTCTCTCTCGCAAACACAAAACTCCATATCTATGGATCTCATTTCTCTCTGATATTTGTTTGTATGTGACTCACACGCACCCTCTCTCTATCTCTCTCACACCCACACACATAACCCAGCCTTCTGATCCACTCGACTCCTATCTCTAACGCACACTAGCTAGCATCTTTATCTTTCTATTTATCTGTTTCTCCATCAACCTTCTTTCTCTCCTTCACTCTTGATTCCTATCACGCACACTACATATGTTTCTCTCTACATGCAGTCAAGTGCCCTCTCACACACATATATAACTTCACCCTTTGAACCACCCGACGGTCATCTCCAACACCCAAACTAGCGGATGTCCCTCTAGCTAGCATCTCCATCTCTGTATCTATCTGTAGTTTCTCCGTCGACATTTCTTTCTCGCACGGAGTCTTGCTTCCTATCACCAACACTATATATGTCTCTCCATACATATGCATTTATAGGTTGGTCTCTTTTGCACAATCGTTGCGCCTCACTCCCTCTGCTCGCCATAGATGCATGCTCCAGCACACGCCACTATCTCTTAAAGACAAAAACACATGCTCAATTGTCGGGACTTCTTCCATGCATTCTCACATGCATGCATATTGTCATACCGATCCGTCTCTCCCATGTCGTTGATCTTATGACTTATGTCTTCTTTCTTTTATCTCGATCATGCGCGCGCGCACACACACACATCCCACGTATACATGTATACCTCTCACAGATGCACGTTCAAGGTCTCTATGTCTCCATACGTAGTTAATGACCCTCAATCCTAACGCCACATCGAATCATTCTCCTCTTTTGTGCACATAACTTCCGCCTAGATGGGTAAAACACACACTCACACTTAACAATCTCCTTCTAGCTACCCCCCCCCCCGCCTCTCACTCTTCCCCTATATCCCCTAAACCAATAAGACCATCCCTTTGTTTAATTCCCGCCTACATGCACCATCGATATATAGTAGTCTTCCTCGGTATCTCTTGAACAAACACGTTCTCTCGAAGTCGACTCCTCTCATGCATATAGGTCCTAATGCGTTTTTTGAGGCTAACTTTGACCAAACGTTAGAGCAATAATATATGACATGTAACTTACACAAAGCATACCTTCAATTTTGTATGTCAAAGGAGCTTCCAATAATATAATTTGCATAGTATACATCTCATGTGCTATTAATCTTGTCAATAGTCAAAGGATGTCTTGAAAAACACATTAGGCCCTATATAGATGGAAGGAGGGAGTAGGTCCCATGCAAAAAATGAGAATAAAATTCAAACATCTGGGCATCGTGGCTTGGTCGATAACATTGAGAAACTTGGTTTTAAAATCATGAAACTTGGCATGGTGTGATGTGATGGTAGTACCATGCCATGGTAAAAAAAATTGGCCGAATAGGAACAAATTTTGGTATAAGCTTCTTGCAAATCGGAGCTTCTCTCAAGAAGGCTCATGGTTCTGGGAGGGAACGTGTCACCTTTGTGTGCATAATTCAAATTTGAAATACAAGCACATGTTCCAGTGCACCAAAGTTGGTTGAAAAATCACATGTGTGTCCTCGGGTAAATTTCTAGGTTCCATGCAAGAAATGGGAATGAAATTCAAAATTCTGGGCGTCGTGGCTGGGTTGGAAACATTGAGAAACTTAGTTTTTTAATTCCTGTAAATCCAAAACACGCATGAAAATAATGAAACTTGGCTTGGTGCCATGACATGGCACCAACATGCTGTGGTAAATTTGCAGTCCGATTTGCGAAGGCGCACACATTAACAATCAACAAAGTCATTTTGGAAGAAGTGCTGTCACGTTACAATCGGAAACACAAGTATTATTGAAACCATGGGCGTTCTACTTACTAGTACCATTTACGTGTCGCCACGCGTCCCCTTTTTTATTAGCTAGGAGGCGACATGCAGGGTAGCTATTTGAGTACGAGAGGCGTGCAATCAGACCCCTGTGCATGCTTATCAGGAGGAGAGCCCTTTGACCTCCATCTGCCGTCCACCTCTCTCCCAAGGTCTCCATTAATGGCGCCCGAGCCTCTGTTTAATGGCGTGGCTATGTCTCACTCGACTGAGATTTAAGAGAGAAAAAAGAAAATCCGAAAGCACGGATCTTGATGTAAGATCCGACGGACCTATACACTTATAGCAAGACTGATGAATATATAAGGACGATTAAATTTTTTTTCATCAAAGAAGGGCTTGCCCCTTCCGATTTTCATTACTGAAAACCACCACAATTCACAAGAAGTTCAGCACAACTCCAGCCTAACACGAAGGACTAAAAACTACCAGATTGAAATCGCAACATCCCAAGAGGCCAACAAAGGCCAAACATCCGCGCTAGAACCCAAAATTTCACAACCGACGACACAATCCACATCCTAAACCGATTATTACATCAAAAGAAACCAGGAAACTAGTCTCTGCGGCGAGCGGCAATGAGCTCTTTCGTGTGCTCAAGACGCTGCTTGAGAACATCCACGGATTCCTCCACCAGCCTTTGGCGCTCGTTGCGGAGCATGTCATTCTCGTCCATAAGTTTCTTCAACAAGGCACTAGTCTCCTCTTGTAGGTCTGCACTTAGGACGATCTTTTCCCTCAGCAGGTCGCGCTCGGCCCGGAGCCTCTCATTGCCCTCCCTTAGTTGCCGGATGACGCTGGTAGCCTGTTCAAACGAGGCTATCATGTCGTCCTGCAACCTTGCCGAGCGGGAGATCTGATCCATCTGGCTATGGACGATCGCATGCATGCGCCTGTAACAGTTGTCGCGTGCCCGCGAGAAATTTTCCCAGGCCGCTGCGGCGCGACGGGACATCTCTACTGCATTCGTGGCGCGGCGGGACATCTCTGCTGCTTCCGCGGCACGGCCGGACCAGTCTGCTGCATCAACGGCACGGTGGGACCTCCGTGCTGCTTCAGCGGCACGGCGGGACCTCTGTGCTGCTACTTCCGCACGGCGGGACATGTCGGCTGCTCTCGCAGCGAGGCGGGACATCTCTCGTGCCTCCGCTTCCATGCTCGCATCTCCCTGGTGGCAATCTCTAGACCCAGAACACACGCTGGCCATGGCAGACGCAAGGGAAGGATGCTGAATGACTTGTTTGTTTTTGTGGATGAGGAGTTGAGGAGGAATGTGCAGTCATCTTGGCATACTAGTATTTATAACCGAGTACTAATACGCTCCTAAGTGGGAAACCGTTTAGGTTGTGATCGGTGTGAACAGGTTTGCAATTCAATATAGTGTGGAGTAATTTGGAATGTGACGAGACGCAAGCTCAAAATTTATTGACGGTTCTAGTTTCGAAGTGCGGCACTATTCCCGGATGGAGTACTTCTTTTTCTACTCCCTCCTTTTCAGTTTTATAGGGCTTATCTCAAAATTTTAGTTTTTCCATTTTATAAGGCTCAATTTGGTTGTCCCCAACACATGTTCAGATTCCAAGGTGCATTAAATCATTGCATGCAAGTATTAAGAGAAAATTGACCAATGCATGTACTTTATGCATGCATGCATTGCAATTAATGCATTAAACCTATCTCTCGGGACTTCTCGCACGCACCATCGTGCCACCCACAAAAACTTGTACTCTGAATTTAGTAGTACATTATACAGGAAGAGAAGAGGTGCACACATGCACTCGTCCTCTCACACACGCGTCTATTTTTTCTCAAAAAGGAGGATGATGACCCCCGGCCTCTGCATCTGGGAGTCACACACGCAAATTATTGAAATATATCGAGTGCAGTGCTTTGATGTGTCGCGTCAACTCGTACATCAACGAGAAGTTTGATTATCCTCTCCCTCGCGGACTTAACTGCACATGCCTTTGTCTGTATGATAGGTTGGCCACACACCTGTAGGGCCCACCTGTCATACACGCAAAGGAAGGAGCGTCCCTCCCACGCCCATGAGTGTGGTGGCTGGCAAGACTAGGAGAAGCTTTCGCTACACGCTCTCCCTCCCGCACGCGGTGGACATGCAGCAGTTCAATCGGTGTTAGATGGCCAGAAGCGTACTGTAGTACTCCTCCAGTGCAGTAGTATTCCATCATTGTTTGACTTCCCGAAGAGGCGAAGAGCCAAGCGTAGCCCGGACACTCGTGTGGCAGTTTCATGTGTATAGTAGTCTAGGATAGCATGTACCGTGCCTGTAAGCTTAAAATCATTGGGGTCGGCTCCATGCTATGTGGCCGTCTCGAAGTTTTAAAAAAATATTAAAATAGTCTTCTGGCCCTACCCGAAAACTGCCGCGCGTACTGCCCGGGAAAAGCCCCGCCCTCAACTTTTAACTACGCGAAAGCAGTTCGAGCTTGTTCGTTCTATATAAATACAGTACTTACTGTATGTTTATTCACCCGTGGGGTTGTTCAATGAATGGAGGGGCGGGGAGCACAAGTGAACAATACTGTAGTACTACTAGTAGTAAGTAGGAGTCGTACAGTAGTCACCTTAAATAGAGAGTTTCTTTTCTTTAATGCCACGTACACAAATTGAAACGCTTGTTGTGGAGAGAAAAAAGATAATCACTCCACTATATATGGACACAGGGGCCTGAGCGCTTGCTTTACTAGGGTTGCTCTCTTCATTCTCTCATCCTCTCTAGATATAAACAAGACAGCGGTAGCGACATTTTCTCTCTGCTCACTGCTGGTCACAGATCCGGTCGGATCCCTTCGGCCGGTGTGTGTAGAGGACTAAAAGGTGCATCGTTCACGCGGTCATCGCCGCCGAGGGAGGAAACCCACAACTGCCGGAGGGGCCCGATCCTTTGCCCGTGCCGTTCTCTCCGACACATGGCCGGCTCGGGAGGTCCTCCGACCCTTCTTCCTCCCTGCCGTATTGTCCGCTGATCCGACCTGCCGCCACCGACATCCCGGCGACCCTCGGGTATAAGTTCTTCGAAAGCGGCCTTGCTCTACTGCCCCAGCTCCCCACGTGTCTGCATGTGCATCTTTTTCTACTCCCATCATCTCTTCCAAAGCCACCTAAATTTTTAGTATTATTAAAGGTAAAGCTACTTCATGCATTCGAATCTAGGGCTTTGTTCAAACAACGAAGAAAGGGGGGAAAGTTGTAGCATCAATCTAGGACTTGATTCAAAGAGGAAATAATATGGTGAAAGTAGTAGAGACCGGATACCCAACCGGTCTCTTGGTTGAAAAGGGAAATAATGGGAAAACACAGTACAAACTGGATAAGGAACAGATCTATTATTGGTTGAAAAAAGGATAGAAAGTGGCGGCTGGTGGACAAGTCAACAGAGTATGTCCAGGATTAGATTTGCTGCCATCACATAGTAAAAGGTCTCCAGGATTAGATTTGCTGCCCTCACATAGTAAAAGGTCTCAGGATTAGATTTGCTACCCTCACATAGTAAAAGGTCTCCAGGATTAGATTTGCTGCCCTCACATAGTAAAAGGTCTCCAGGATTAGATTTGCTGCCCTCACATAGTACAATGGCACTCCTGCTGTTTTCCCCAGTATGATAAGTAAGTTGCTCCTTTAGCTGCTGAGTGTCCTGGTGTCCCCACGGTCCCATGCCCTTAAACCAACTCTTTAGCTGCTGTTGATTTACTGTGTCTGGTAAACAAGCAATGCCACCATTAAAGTAATCCCATATTTGAGGAATCTCATTGTTGATCGTAATGCTTTTGGTAACATGAAGCATCGCTGACGTTTTAAAATTTCTATTGTCCTTGCGTGATTGCCATGAACATAATTAAGATGCTTCTTTTCATTTTGTATATGTTTCGTATATTCTTATTGACCAACAACTGTTTACTTTCTATCTTTTTGTGCAGATAGGGATATCCATTTCACCTTGTTGCTATTGTGACCTTTTGGTGAACTGCAGAAAACACTTTTTTTGGAATGAGTGTCTTATGCAGTTCAACTAAAATGTCACGTGGGCAACATCTCTCAATTTTGGTGGAACTGCACAAAATGGTGATTGGAGTTTCCAAAATCGCCGTCAAGTTTTGCTGGTAATCTCGTGCAACATTTTATTAGCCTTTGCAAGATGGAGCCGTCACTGTCACCACAATGGCACTTTATTTTAGTGGAACTACACAAAAGGATAAGAAAATTATAGTTGCACCTTACATGAGCCGGACAGCCAACCTTAATGTTCCTCAATTTTAGTGCAACTACTAAAGAAGAACCTGCCAGCTCACAAGAGCAAGTACTTCTTGCTAGCTGAATGATGCAATCTTTGCTTCATTTCAGGTGAACTGCAGAAAAAGGCGCATGAATTGAATCATGGAACTCCAGGCAGACCTCATCCAAGTAGAGCTGTAGGTTGAGTTCAAGGAGGCCGCTATTAAAGCAAAATCATGCTCTCTTGTCTCCTTGTTTGTGCTGTGCAAACATGTTGTGCAAACAGGAATACTCAACTACAGATGTTGTGACGGTCAAGAGAATTCGCCAAGTTCTTCGATTGTATGACATGGCTAGCCAAGATGGATTTAATCCCGATATTCACTTTATCAAAAGGCTCTAATGGGTTGGTTCTGAATCTTGCAAGCTGGGAATCAGTGAGATGTGTAGGCATCTTTGTTGTACTTATTATTTGGATCTTATTTGTTGGTTCTGAATCTTCCAAGCTGGGAATCAATAGATGTGTAGGCATCTCTGTTGTACTTATTATTTGGATCTTATTTGTTGGTTCTCAATCTTGCAAGCTGGAAAACACGGCATGATGATGCAGAGGACAACAACCATGACAAATAGTTCAAACTTGGTAGTATTATCTTTTGTGGAAGTGCGACAAATGTGATGATCGTGTGCGTCATGAGAATAATAATTCTAATTGTTGTGCATGTTGATCCTGTGGCACTGATAGAATGAGCGAATGCATTGCTTGTTTTATGTAAAAATTTCAATTAAAGCTAATTAAATTTAAGTAAAGTGACCACTAACTCCTGTTATTACAGTACCAATACAGACCCGCTCGTGAACCGACGTGTGGCCGAGGGTGCATCTTCTGTCGGGCGTGCAGCGGATGAGGGAGGGGTAGTAACTGTTGTCGCCTGTACACACTCAGCTTACTGTTGAATCCAGTTCCCCAAGAGTTGAAAAATGAACTGTTGTCGCCGCCTACACACTCGTTCACTCGAAGAGACTCCCATGGCGATCCGAGGGGTGAGCCTGCTGGATATGGACTTCATCAAGGAGTTCCCCTTTGAGTTCGCCGTTCAGTCCTATGGCTGCACCAAGTTGAATGTGATGTACACCAACGATACTAACACGGTGAAGCTCTGCCTCGCCTCAGTCCTATGGCTGCACCAGGTTCTGGAGCATTCGCCCGTTTCATCGGCAGCGCCGACTGCACCTTCGCTACTGTGACGCCCCCGATTTAATCGTACACTAATCATACACGCAAACGTGTACGATCAAGATCAGGGACTCACGGGAAGATATCACAACACAACTCTACAAATAAAATAAGGCATACAAGCATCATATTACAAGCCAGGGGCCTCGAGGGCTCGAATACAAGAGCTCGATCATAGATGAGTCAGCGGAAGCAACAATATCTGAGTACAGACATAAGTTAAACAAGTTTGCCTTAAGAAGGCTAGCACAAGCTGGGATATAGATCGAAAGAGGCGCAGGCCTCCTGCCTGGGATCCTCCTAACTACTCCTGGTCGTCGTCAGCGGGCATCACGTAGTAGTAGGCACCTCCGGTGTAGTAGGAGTCGTCGTCGAAGGTGGCATCTGGCTCCTGGGCTCCAACATCTGGTTGCGACAACCAGGTAGAAGGGATAGAGGAAAAAGAAGGAGAAAGCAACCGTGAGTACTCATCCAAAGTACTCGCAAGCAAGGAGCTACACTACATATGTATGCATTGGTATCAAATGGAATAAGGGTATCATATGTGGACTGAACTGCAGAATGCCGGAACAAGAGGGGGATAGCTAGTCCTTTCGAAGACTAAGCTTCTGGCAGCCTCCGTCTTGCAACATGTAGAAGAGAGTAGACTGAAGTCCTCCAAGTAGCATCGCATAGCATAATCCTAACCGATGATCCTCCCCTCGTCGCCCTGTGAGAGAGCGATCACCGGTTGTATGTGGCACTTGGAAGGGTGTGTTTTATTTAGTATCCGGTTCTAGTTGTCATAAGGTCAAGGTACAACTCCAAGTCGTCCTGTTACCGAAGATCACGGCTATTCGAATAGATTATCTTCCCTGCAGGGGTGCACCACATAACCCAACACGCTCGATCCCATTTGGCCGGACACACTTTTCTGGGTCATGCCCGGCCTCGGAAGATCAACACATCGCAGCCCCACCTAGACCAACAGAGAGGTCAGCACGCTGGTCTAAACCTAAGCGCCCAGGGGTCTGGGCCCATCGCCCTTAGCACACCTGCACGTTGCGTGGGCTGCCGGAAGCAGACCTAGCCTAGAAGGCTTTCTAGTCCAATCCAGCGCGCGCCGCTCTGTTGCTGACATCACGAAGGCTTCGGCTGATACCATGACGTCGAGTGCCCATAACTGTCCCCGCATAGATGGTTAGTGCGTATAGGCCAGTAGCCAGACTCAGATCAAATACCAAGATCTCGTTAAGCGTGTTAAGTATCCGCGAACACCGACCAGGGCCAGGCCCACCTCTCTCCTAGGTGGTCTCAACCTGCCCTGTCGCTCCGCCTCAAAGTAACAGTCGGGGGCCGTCGGGAACCCAGGCCCACCTCTACCGGGATGGAGCCACCTGCCCCTTCAGCCCCCGTCTCCGAACAGTATCACAGGTAATGTAACTGTGTAAAGTATATTGTATATGCCCGTGATCACCTCCCGAAGTGATCACGGCCCAGTAGTATAGCATGGCAGACGGACAAGAGTGTAGGACCACTGATGGAACACTAGCATCCTATACTAAGCATTAGGATAGCAGGTAATGGTAACAACAGTAGTAGCAAGGACAGGCTATGCATCAGGATAGGAATAACGGAAAGCAGTAACATGCTACACTACTCTAATGCAAGCAGTATAGAGAAGAGTAGGCGATATCTGGTGATCAAAGGGGGGGCTTGCCTGGTTGCTCTGGCAAGAGAGAGGGGTCGTCAACACTGGGTAGCAGCAGCGTCGGTCTCGGTGTCTAGCGAGAGAAGAGGGGAAGAAACAATAAATATAATGCAAACAGATGCATAATGATGCATGACATGACAAAACGTGACGCTAGGTGTGCCCTAACGCGGTACGAGGTGGTACCGGTGAAGGGGGAAAACATCCGGAAAGTATTCCCGGTGTTTCGCGTTTTCGGACAGATGAACCGGAGGGGGAAAGTTGCATGTTCGCTATGCTAGGGATGTGTGGCGGGCGAACAGGCTGCGTATCCGGATTCGTCTCGTCCTTCTGAGCAACTTTCATGTTGAAAATAATTTAATCCGAGTTACGGATTAAAAGATATGATTTTCTAAAGATTTTACTAATTTCTGGAATTTAATTAATTATTTAATTTAATTCAAAATTTGGATTTATGACATCACCAGTCAATAGGGGTTGACTGGGTCAACTGATGCGTGGGTCCAGTGGGACCCACCTGTCATACTCTGTTATTTTAAGTAGGGTTTAGTTATCTGCTTAGGCTAATCTAATCAAGATTAATTAGTTTAGTTAATTAAGTTAATTAGCTAATTAGGTTAATTAAGCCGGATTAATTAAGTTAATTTAATTTAATTAATTAAATTAATTGTTTTTAACTTAATTATTTTCTCTCTTTAAAAAAACATTCTGTGTGGTGGGGCCCCCGTGTCTGTGACCAGGGGAGTCCATAGCGGGTTTTGGGCAGTGGATACGGGGCGGGCGCCGGGTGCCCGCACACCCGAGCCAACAGGGGGTTGCAGGCGAGGCTGCAGAGGCGGGGTGGTCGCCGGAGCACGGCCACGGTGAGTACGGCGGCCGCGCGGGAGGGCAGGGGCGGCCCCAGACGACGGCGGCCCTGGTGGCCGCGGCCAGGCGCTGCGGGACGGAGGCGATGGTGGCCGGGCATAGGCGGCTCCCGGGGCAGCGCTCGCGGCCGGTGAGCGGAGCAACAGCGACGGCGGCAGTGGAGCTCGATAGCGGTTGGCGTGGGTGGCTCCGAGGCGGCGCGGGATGGAGCCGAGCATGAGGGAAGAGGGCGCGGCCACGGCAGAGAGAGGAGGGAGGGGATCTCACAGGGGAGGAGTAGGGCACGGGCAGTGGGGCTCGGGGAGGAAGACGTGGACGGCGCGCGATGGGGAGGTAGTCCAGCGAGGAGGCTCCGGCGTCGAGCAGCGGGGCGGCGTCGGGCGTCGAGCAGCGGGATTGATCCGATCTAGCTCGGGTCGAGGTGGGGCGGGCGCCATGCGGGGGAAGATGGGGAGGCGGGCGCCGGCGAGGGGGGTGGCCAGAGGCACTGGGCAGCGGCGGCGGCCAGGCGAAGGGATCGGGGCCCTCTGCCCCGATCCAGGCGGGGAAGGGGAGAGAGGCGTGCGGGGAGCGAGAGGGGGGAGTGGGGAACGAGGGGAGTGGGGGCGTCGGTCGTCCAGGGTTAGGTCGGGCGGCAGCTGGGCCGACTGGACCGGCCTAGTGGATCCAGAGGCCAGCTGGGCCGTGGCCCAGTGGGGGGGGTTTCTTCTATTTCCCCTTTTTTGTTAGTTTTGTTTTCTGTTTTTTTATACTTTGCTTTCTTTTAGTTTCCTTTTATTTTAGTTTTAGTAAATTACCAAAGTGGCACCTAAATAGGATTTTACAAATTATGCCACTGCCACAATAGTTTAATACTTATAAAAATTTAGTTTTGAAAATGTTTATTATTTTTAAAACATTAAAATAATTGTTTTTGCTACTCTTTTATTCATTTAAGAGTATTTAAACATTTTATAAAAGTGTGGTTTCTCCACCATAATTATCTATGCAATATTTGGTTCACTCCGAACATTTTAGTTTTAATATTTGAAAACTTTTATTGTTTGCCTATTTTTGAATTTGAATTTGAATCGGTTTCGAACTAACTCGAGATTAGCAACTATAAACGAGGTGACGTGGCACCATTAGCAGAGGATCACTGTAGCTTAATTACCCGGGCGTCACAATTCTCCTCCACTACAAGAAATCTCGTCCGAGATTTAAGCGGTGGAGTAAGGGGCGAAGGTGTTGGTAGCGAAAAACCTAACGAGTCATCTCGGTCTTGGCTGCCCTTTCGAAGAGGTTGATCCCTTTCGTTGATGTCTTCATTTCACTGCTTCAAGTCACCATGATCAATTTGTCATCCTTTCTTCGGGATCTCCATCGTACTTACGAATAGGTAAGGGGCAGCTCTACAACGACATGATGTTACAAGGGAAAATCTTCTAGGGGTTTCCCAAGTATGAACATATGAGTATCTCTCGAGTTCAACAAATGAAACACATCGAGAGCAAAGTAAGACGGTGCAATAAGAAGTTTCAAGCGGATAGGCAATCGTTCATTTCCTAAAATAGAGTGTGAATGGGGTTCAGAGCAATGGGAATAAGTATTGTGTCCGATACCAGAATTGATCACTAGGAAGGTGGCTCGCAAATTACATACGAAGTCGAGCTCTAGGAATAACTTTGAAGCAGGGATGTACAGGAGAGTCAGGTTTCGATCCTGTGGAACTATGGGTTATGGGCCCATCATGTGGGTTAAAAGTAGGAAGGGCGGTGACGTCTTGCACAATCATGTAAGCAAGGCATGTCAGAGGATAGGTTGTTAGTTATGTCGGCAACAACTTCGTTACCAAGGGCGAGGGACGAAGAGAACCATTTTCCTGCTCGTTGAATGAGGCGGACCATTAGGTAGAGTTCTCGTCCATCGGCGGTTACCAGAAAGTTTTCAACAATAGTAACAGGGTCTTACTGACAGAATGGTACACCGAGGTGTTTACATAAGCAGGAGAATATTACTGCTTAGATCATATAGATCACAAGGAGGTTTAAACAAACCCATGGAAAGGAAAAGAAATTATCAGGTTTAAACAGAACAATGGAAAGGAAAATGTGTATACAGACATATTTCAAGGGTATATCCTTCCCAAGGACAAGCAGAGCATAATATCCATGACATGATATAATGTAGAAAACTCTTTGAAATATGTTCCAACCATCATATCTGACCGGGGTTCAGATCTGATTGGTGTCAGGATACCTCAGACTCGGGATGAGAAGAAGAGGTGCAACACATTGATGGGATGGCGTTGCAAGATTCTCGTGAAATGAACTATGAAGGCAAGTCCTGAATCATGAGTTCACCATTTAACCAAGGAGAGGATGAAGGGGTGGCTAATGAACTCAGCGACAATTCATTGAGATTTTCCAAAGGATGGATTTCCACAATTAGGTGAACAAGGGGATGACAATTGTTAGTTAAAATGATACAATGAGGTATGCCCGAGGAAACATACCCATTTAAACATTGGTTGAAAGGTGCACCCGAAATATGGGCTGGGTCGCACGAACAATGTTAAAATGGTGACTTAATGAACAAAAGAATTTAGAATGAAACTATCGATCATTCACCCCAAGCAATAGGGTTGCTAGAAGTTTTGAATTCACACCTCAAGGTTCAATTGCCGGTATTCCGATTAGAATCGACACGGGGACCAAGAATTAATGGTGATGGTGAAGTTTCACTTATATCAAG